>NC_084511.1:3982583-4235083 GCF_024500385.1 Phyllopteryx taeniolatus
AAAAAATAAAATAAAAATAACAGTCTGTGCATCTGCACTTTAAGCAGGTAGCATTTTAGCATTGTGTGGTATTAATACATTAGATTTATGGCTGTGCATTTATGATCTTAGACAGCAGACTAGGAATAAGAAATTTTTTGTACTACTACAAGTTTTGGAAGTGTTCAATTTGTTGAAACTAAAATGAAGAAACCTTGAGAGAAAACAAATATTTCCTTAATCTGACTTCACCAAAAAATGAAGTACAGTCATGTACCCTCTGTTTGGGTACATGACCCATTTTACTCTTATTCCTCTCTGGCCACATTTTTCACCTACTTGACTCAATGTTTTGCCACTTACAGATCATCAGATGGTAGTATACTATACTGGCCATAATAAGTAATATTATGGTTGCATACCATACTTGTCACTTTCGTAATAAACAAAGCCACATACAGTGTTGGGAGAGTTTATTTCCTACTGATCCAAAAATTAACTAGTTCAGTTCACAGTTCATAATTCTAAATTTTGAACTAAGTTCACTGTTCCAAAATGAAGTAGGTCATAGTTCTTTTTTACAATACTATATGTTTCTGTATTTTGAGGGTAACACCCCCTCTATTACCTTCAAAATACTGGCATTTCATTTCCCCATTGTTGCCACCCATTCAGTCCACATTAGTTGCCAGGTGCAGCTTTCACCCTACAATCCCAAAAATATGAGGAAAACCTTGTTGGTGGAATGGTCTTTTTAAAAAAAATTATTATTATTATTTTTTTTTAAATGAGGAATTGGAAAAAAAAAAAACAGGACTTTTGTCCTTAATGTGCAAACAAAAACACGCAACACAGTATGACAGGAACGATGGTGAAAGGACGTTGGTAACTTTGCATTCCTAGCAGCTCTGGCAGACAATAAAGGAAGTCCTCAAGTTACGATGCACTCGACCTACGACGTTCGACTTTACGACGCCCGTGCCTCGTCTGCCATTTTGTCCCAGCACCATAGTGTTTCTGCTTAGCTAGTGCATAGTGCTTGTCTGTGTTTGTGCGGCGGGAGTATCTTTGCCTTTTTCGCCCTCCTTTTTTCACGCTCTCAGCAGTAATGGTAAGTACAGCATCTTATGTTTTTATTTTAATGTATTTTAGTTTCTTTATACCAAGTGTTAACCTTTCCTGCTACGGACACCTGGCCGTGGTCGGGAGACGCAGGGGTTAACTCCCTTCTCTCGTTGCACAGCTGAGCTGGGTGGCGGCAACAATAAAGGCACGAAGCACCGATTTGCTGCTTTAATGGCTTTATTAGCTCCTCTTCACATTCAACGTCAACGGGTCCTCCGCTAATCGCTACTCTTCCCCGGTCGCCGTCACTACACTTGCTACTGTACACACTCGCACTTGCGCGCACTCCTTCCTCCTTCGCAGTCCCGCCGGACGACGCCTGCGCAGTCCCGTCTCACTCACACATCGACGCACACGCCAACACACACTGAGCTTGCTGTCACAATCACGTGGGATAATACCCGTAACAGAAGTATTTCGACGTAAAATTTCGACTTTAACGGTGAAATCCGACTTACACGGAAATTTGTGTTACGTCACCAGCGTAGGAACGGAACTCGTTCGTAAATCGAGGACTTCCTGTATTTCCAAAATATTTGATCTAGTCTTATACTACAAATCAAAATAAATTCCGTATTATGACAGTGTGATCATACAGTGTTTTAACTAAAGCATTCTGAAACAAATAATTTTCCAAACAAAGAACACAATCGCTCCCATTTACGGCGTGTCACTGAACGCACCTTGCTCCTGAAAACATGAATGGCGGCTACACTGAAATGGTTGCCAAATACATCGTTTGTTCCCTCACATATAAAGGCTCGTATACTGTATAGTGTGTTCAGACGGGTTTTGGTCTGGAAGTCCCTAACAAAACCAGCCACTCTTGAATGAAAATGAACATTTGTTTGAAAACTGCTCACAGATGCGCGTTTTCAGTAACGTTAATTAGGTAGAAATGAACTAAGTTCAGTTCATGTTTGCCCAAAATATGAACTAGTTCATGAACTTTCGTTCGATGGCACTCATAATAAACAGAAACTCTCCACAGGGTGAATGTTATGCTAGTAAGGTAGAATAATGTTAATCTCACTGATTTGTGTTATGTTAATTTCACCTTGGTCTCTCTGGTCCCAAGATGCTTCGGCGGAGAGAAAGGTCCATGTTACAACAAATGGGTCATCGCCTTGCATTTCACTAATAAATGCTAGCACACTTTCGCCATTTCGGTCTTATTTTTTCCTCTTCTCAATTCACCGTCGTGTCGCATCTTCCCGCTCTTTCAACTGAATAACTTCACTTCCGTATTCTACTTCCCACGAATCGGTGACGGAAGCGCGTTTTGTCACAAAATCTCTGCCTCGAAGCTTTGCAAGGATAATTTTTCCACAGAGACTAATGATACTGCAGTCGCATGCCCCACTCCGTGTAGAATAAAGTTGGCACAATGGCGGAAAGATAGGAGGAGAATCTGTAAAAGACAGAGAATGTCCCAAGTTTGGGATAAAAAAAGAAGATAAAGTACAATGTGTACCACAACAGCATGTCTACAATCACCTAAACAGAAGAACCTATCAATAATTTAACATACCGGTAGCCTACCAGCGCTAGTTATAACATATTGTAATGCCTCCGCAAGTGGTCAAAAATAGATACTGCCTTCGGTGCACTTTCAATCGCTTTATTGACCAAATGATAAGAAAACAAACACATAATAAGCACATTCATTCACGAGCTGCCGATGTCCACAACTCAAAGCTGAATAACTCAACATGCAGAATGGCTAATGGGCAGTGATGCCTCTGAAATGGCCGCCATTTTGAGTGACAAGAAATGTGATGCGTTACTGTACCCAGGAAAATAATCTGACTACAGTTACTCCGTCAAACTAATAACAGTTACTAATGAGTCAACAATGATTCTTAACAAGTAATCATTTGTGGCTAATGACTTGAAGAAGAAGCAGCCCATGTGTCCAATAGCATTTTATCAATTAGGCAGACCACTTCCTTTCTAACATACTAAGGAAAATGACTGGGAAGTCATTGTTTATCATACACTACACAGTGAAGGTGCATGAAATATAAAAGTGTAAAGAAATGCACGGCTTTCCTGTCACCACACAATTTTTGTTATTTTACTTAGTAAAAGGTGTATTTGATTGTTGTTACTTTTTTATTCACACATTAAGAATAGAGTTTTACTGGTGTGTTCAGCGCGGAATGAATTGTTGGGTTAATTATTCATACCGAAGTGCACGGTCAGAAATCGTCTGGAGTTAAGGACCGACACACTGAAGGACTTACAATACTTATCTTAAATTATATTTACAATGAAAAGTGAGAGCTTTCAACTTCGTCTGGAGTCCGGACTGCGCGAGCTGGTTTAATGTGCTGCACTACTGACGTTCACGTAAGTAAGTGCTTCTCCCCACGTCAATCACCCACAGGTTTGCTAGTTAAACAGCTGCGTTAACTTGTCACCGGGAACAAAGAAGTTTTCTTGCTCTTCGCATCAAAATTACGATGGTGGGAGCAAGTGTGTGCGTGTGTGTGTGTGTGTGTGTATGTGTGCACGCGCTTGTGTGTGTTGTTGGGAAACAGAATCAGAAAAAGCTACTGTCATGGTCTGTGCCCTGCAGTTCCTTTGTTGGAGATTGTGTTGCGCTTTACGCCCCTCTCGCCCTCTCTCTGTCCCTCTCGCTCTCTTCCCAGTAATCAGCACCACCTCGGCCGAGCATCTGTTGTCAATCAGCATTCATCATTGCCTCCATTTAAGCCTGCCAGATCCAGGATTCCACCGCCAGAGTATTAACATTCATCCGTGGTACACTGGCTCTCTCCTCACACGTAAGCTACGCTACTTCCCGGAATTGTACTTATCTCTGTGTTCCTCTTCGTCCTCAGTGCTCCTTCCGTGCTCCCCGCCTCGCTGTTCTCTCCAGCCACGCCGCCAAGCTCTTCTGCCTGCTCACGCCACAGCCTCCCGCACGTTCCTTGTCCCGACGGTCCACCATCACACCTTGGAGATCCCACTCTGAACTCTATTTTAAATAAACCCTTCTCCACGACTTCTTCCGCCTCCGTCTGCTTCTGGGTCCAGTCAACCCTGATATGATTGTATTGTGACAGAATACTCTGGCCATCATGGACACAGCAACCCAGGAGGTGCTAAGAGAAGCGCCCACATTGGAAGACAGGACAAAGTTCTCTGCGAGATCATGGCCTCGTTCAACACCCTCTCTCAATAAGTATCCCTCAGTTCTTCCCAAATGCACACCGGCCACCCTCCCGTCAGTATTCCTTCCGAGCCCACAGCCTCCGATCAATCCTGCCTCCCGTACAAAGAGCCTCATGATGTTCCTCCGCCCGAGCCATACTCCGGGGACTTAGGTTCATGCAGCCATTTCCTCTTAAATCGCTCCCTAGTATTCAATCTGCAACCATTGAGCTACCCTAGTGAACAATCCAAGGTCGCATTTGTCACCAACCTCCTACGCGGGAAAGCTGCTAAATGGGCACTCGAGCTATGGCATAATTCCTCCCCAGTACTCACGTCAATTGACTCTTTTTCCGCCGAACTTAAAAAGGTCGTTGACCACCCCGTTCAGGGCAGGGAAGCCACTCGACGCCTCCTTACACTCACTCAGGGCTCTAGTTCCGTGGTGTCCTCTTCTGTTGAATTTAGAATTCTAAGTGCGGATAATTCTTACGGGTGAGTGTGGGTAGGATGAAGCCATGCTATGGGATATTTTTTTACAAAGGGCTTTCGGAGCAGCTCAAGGACGAGCTCGCAACCAGGGACGAGCCTTCCTCACTCAAGGACCTAATTTTGTTGTCCATTCGCCTCGACAACCGTTTGTGGGAAAGAGCACGGGAGAGGGGGGTAAAAGCTGATAGATTAGTATCCTCCACGGGCACAGCGCCATTAGCAATTCCGCCACATCCTGAACTCCCGACCGCCTGATCATCACCCCCCACTGCATCGGGTGAGCCCATGCAACTCGGCAACATCAGATTAGAACTTCAGGAACGTCAGCGCCCTTTTAACCAAAGATTGTGTATCTATTGTGGACAACCAGGCCACTTCATTGCCACATGCTCCATGAGACGAAAAGACCGGGCTCACCACGGCCCAAGAGCGCCTTGGTGAGCCAAACCAACACCTTCCCAAGCTCTCCCTCCCGTATGACCATTCCCACGTGTATTCTTGGTCCCGTTCGCAACACACCAGTAACAGCCCTCATTGACTCCGGCGCAGATGATAGTTTTATTCATTAGGGTTTAGCACGTCAGCTCCTACTCCCTCTCAAACCCCTCCCTTCGCCAAAAAAGGTCACAGCCCTGGATGGGCTACACAGCTCCCCTGTCACCATGAAACCATCCAGCTTTGCATAGAAAAAGAAAAAAAGAGAGAAAAAAAGGGGGAAAAAATGAAAAAAAAAAAAGTTATTAATTCATGTTGATGACGCCATTCAGTAACCTGTGTGGCGTATATTACCAAGTAATGGGTACGGTTATGTTCATGCTCTTTTTGTACCGTGGATAAGTAATATTCCTGCCACTTGTCAACTGCGGAAAGTAACTAATAAAGTAGTACTAATAAAGTTATTTGTAATCTAACTTAGTTACTTTTGAAATCAAGTAATCAGTAAAGTAACTAAGTTAATTTTCAAGGTAACTGTGGCAACACTGCTAACGGGTTAGCCAATTAAGAGTCAGCCAACTCTACACTCTCATTTGCTGTCACATCTTTCACCAAGACAGGGCCGTACATACATACTTAAAAGTCACAGATCATCCAGCAGAACGCAAGGATAGTGTCCCCAAGTGGACAAATATAATACCTGCATGGTGCACCTCATGTACGTTATTGTGTTTGATAATGCTCGATGGGATAATCGATAGAATACTCGAGTCTTAAAAGATTAAATAACTGCAGCCGTACTTACAACTACAAGCTTTGCAATATTATTTAGGCAGGAATTCAGCGCCTGTCTCTGTGTGTACACGCGCATGTGACAACACACACACACACACACACACACGCACCTGCTCATTTTTACCCAAAGTTGCTAGTAAAAGGAAATATTACATACACCAAATGGACCCAATCAAAATCACTAAAGTCTCAGAATTGGTGGATTGTATCCATGGCAACAACCATCATTCAGCTAACTATGGAGCCACAGATATTCTGTTATCTTCCCTGTTCTCTGTTTTGACTTGATCAAATTGTAAATGGTAAATAGACTGCACTTATATAGCGCTTTATCTATACCATCACAGTACCCAAAGCACTTTACAAAGCCTCACATTCACCCACTCACACACACATTCATACACCAATGGGTGGCTGCTGCCATGCAAGGCGCTGCCAGGCCCACTGGGAGCAAATTAGGGTTCAGTGTCTTGCCCAAAGGACACTTGCAGACTTGCGACATGCGGACTTCACAGCCGGGATTCGAACCAGAGACCCTTCGGTAACTGGACAACCTGCTCTACCTATGAGCATACATGTTTGACTAAAACTGACTAAAAATTCAAAATGAAGAGAGTCCATGACTATTTAGAAGCTCTGACAAAAACAATCTCTGGTGACGTGCACAGTACCTGTGTGAAAGTAAGCAGGCGGACTCTGACACACATACTGTGCAGGATAGTGGTTCTTCTTCCTGTATTTGTGGATTCTGTAGTCCTTTTCACTGTGAGAGCGGCGGTTCCTAAGAGGCTCTGCACAGGCTGCTGGTGACAGCAGCCGCTCTGACAGTTCAGAGCTGGGCCATGCCCGCCTCAGTGTCCTGCTGTGTGTCTTCTTCATCCTCACCACATTGGGTGGTAATTTTATTTACAAGGCTGAGTCAAAACAAGCAAATTGAATATTGGAGTCAGGTAAAAGACTCAGTCTGCAGTTTATCACGTGAATTCCATTCTGCAGAACTAGTAGTTAAAATCAATTAATGAAAATCAAACCACCACCATTTTGTGAAAAAATAATTACATTCATGGTCTTGTCGCTGTTGACATGGCCAAAATAGTCCTCAGATTTGATTCAGAAAGGTATGCAGCAATGAGTATATCCACAGTCACCGTGCGTCTTCTTAGGTCACAAAAAATGTATGATAGCACAGCAAGTCATTGGACAGTAAATGCATCTACTGACACAAATACATGAAAAAAGACTTGGCAGTAAAAAGAAACAAAGTCTCCTTTAGATTTAAGCAATATATTCCCAAGTAGTAGGACAAAGTCTAGGAGACAATACTGTTGGTATGGGTAAAGGAGGTCTCTGGGAAGGAGAGCCGTTGTATCACAAAAAAAAAGCCTCTGCAGCCAAACGAAGCAAGAAGGGAAACCGGGAGGGCATGCTAATACAAAAGAAAGCAAGTTGAGGGAGGAGAGTATCCAACAAAATATCCATGGGAAAGCAGATACGCTACTCTCTTCAACATCTAGCCATCCACATTGCTCCAGGAGTCCGTAGACAAATGCTGCTTTACCCGCTGGGTAGAAATGTCATACGTGACACTACTACAGCTTAATTGAGGCATGATGGACATCTTATAGACAAAAGAAAAAATCAAATAAGTCAATAATATGTGGTAAATCCCAAACAGAGCAAAAACTGTCTCCACTTCTCTTTGTCTTCTCCTTCATCCCTTCACCTCCCTCTTTCGCTCTCCAGCATTCTTCTCTTGCTTGCTCTCTCTCCCTGTGTTCAGTATCGTGGGAGAGGAGGATGGAGAGGAGGGGCAGGCAGGGGGCTAACAGAGAGGGGCAGGGTTCTTTTGAGTCCGCCCCCTTATTTTCCCTCTGTTGCAAAAACTGGAGACTACTGTCCATTCATAGAAAACCCACACATCCAAAAGCTGAATTGATGTGTCCATGCACAAGTGTGTGTTTAAAGTCTTATTGTGTGAAATCCAGAATTCCATGAGCCAGCCAATCAGCACAAGACTCTTCGTGTGACTTTCTAGTTATCCACCTATTGACAAAATGCTGCAATCCACACAGCAGCACAGGCAATAACAGTTTTTGTCTGTTGTCATATTGGCGGATGTAGCTGTACTGCTTTGGCTTTGCATCAATATCAACGTTATACTGCCAGTTACACAAGGCCATCAGTTGCCTGTATGACAAGTGAAACAATGTAAAATTATAGGTATATTTGGTGATATAGGCAACGGTTAGAAAGAAACCACTTGTTGTGTTGAATGGAATGATAACGGAAAACAGCAGCAATTGATGACAAACATTGTGAGAGCTGTAACAGAGTCCCATAAACAACTGTTGAAGACATTAGCAATGACGTCCACCGGTCACAGCTCTGGAATGATGGTATCTCAATTAGGGCCCGCCCAATAAGGATTTTTCTTTAGGCCAATGCCGATGCCAATATTCGTCAGAATAAAATTCCGATAACCGATTAATCGGCCAATTAATTGAAAAAAATATAATGAATAACTTTTTTGGGTTCCTAATGCTTACAGTAATATATGAATTAGAGACATTTGACTGTTTACAATACTTTGTCCTATTGTATTTGCTTAAGTTCACGACAGAGAGAAATCATATGTCAAAAAATCATCTGGTTGTTTTAATTTTTATTTACTTATTTTTACACAAATGTACCAACAAATTCAAAAGAAAGTGGCTAGGAAATGAGTTTAAATAAATAATCACCTAACCCAGACACTTCCGGCCCGCGCAGAAATTTCATCCGACTCACGGGATCAATTTGAAGTTAGCGTGAAATTGGCCCGCACAACAGCATCAGTCAAACATGTACACACAATTCCATGACCAGTGTCTTCTAATTTGTATGAACGATCCAGTACTCAGTGTGGGGCGTGTGGGGATATGACAGTCGTCCAATCAGGTGTAACCGGTTAAGGTTTTCTGCGTGGGGTCGACCTCCCACTGAGGATTGTACCCACACCACCAGTGTCTCTCGCATTGGGAGACGAGACCACTGACCGCCGTTAGCTTGTTAGCTGTCTCAATGTTGGCATAGACGTAATTTTTTTTCACTCACCCAATTGACTGAGTGAGTGAGCTTCATTGAAGCTCCGCGCGGTGTAGGCTGAGGTTCGGAGCGCGTCAGACGCAACACATCTTGAAAACCTCCTTTGCACAATATAATCTTACAACAAGTGTTGCACTGAGGCGATTGGTCATTACTTTTAACAAAGACACACTTTTGTTCGCCACCGTTGGGCACAAGCACGTCTTCGTATGCATTATTCTTGGTTGGTTTTCAACACTTCTTCACGGTGGGCGGACTTTAGGCAACAAAACTTGGAACAGACATTTTTAAATTTGAACGATTCCAGGAGAACTGGAACGTTAGTCCTGGTTCCAATCAATTCTCGATGCTCAACCCTAGTTGTCATTAGTGGATATTAATAATAATACACTATTGTATTGTAGGAATCAGCATGAATGAGTAGAGAGAACAACAAGGCAATGAGTGATATTTACTGGAAATGTGAGCCTACAGGATTTCACAAAATAAAGCCATGTGTGATGCAGTCTCGGAATCATATGAAACTCAAGATGGACATGATATAAACATTTCAGCCAAGGTGCATCATATAAGACTTGTTTCATTTGAAATTTTATTTAGGAGAGTAATGATTAGAAAGTGGACGGCACAGTGGACGACTGGTAAGCACATCTGCCTCACAGTTCTAAAGACCTGGGTTCAAATCCGGCCTCGCCTGTGTTGAGTTTGCATGTTGTCCCCGTGCCTGTGTGGGTTTTCTCCGGGTACTCTGGTTTCCTCCCACATTGCAAAAACATGCAAGATATGTTAATTGAAGACTTGAATGTGAGTGTGAGTGATTGTTTGTCTATATGTGCCCTGCAATTGGCTGGCGACCAGTTTAGGGTGTACCCCGCCTCTCGCCCAGAGTATGATGGGATAGGCTCCAGAACACCCGCGACACTAGTGAGGATAAGTGGTACGGAAAATGAATGAAGGAATGAATATTTGTTGGCCTGCCAAGACATGTAACTGGCTAATGTAAACTCAGACATCTCAACTACAACCCCAATTCCAATGAAGTTGGGACATTGTGTTAAACATAAATAAAAAAAGAACACAATGATTTATAAATCATGTTCAACCTATATTTAATTGAATACACTACAAAGAGTGTTAAAGTTATTTAATGTTCAAACGGATAAACTTTATTGTTTTTACCAAATAATCATTAACTTGGAATTTTATGGCTGCAACACGCTGGGACAGTGTCATGTTTACCACTGTGTTACATCAGCTTTTCTTTTAACAACATTCAATAAACATTTGGGAACTGAGGACACTAATTGTTGAAGCTTTGTAGGTGGAATTCTTTCCCCATTCTTGCTTGATGTACAGCTTCAGCTGTTCTTCAGTCCAGGGTCTCCGTTGTTGTATTTTACGCTTCATAATGCGCCACATATTTTCAATGGGAGACAGGACTGCATTGCAGGCAGGCCAGTCTAGTACCTGCACTCTTTTACTACGAAGCCACGCAGTTGTAACATGTGCAGAATGTGGTTTGGCATCGTCTTGCTGAAATAAGCAGAGGCGTCCATGAAAAAGATGTTGCTTGGATGACAGCATATGTTTCTCCAAAACCTGTATGTACCTTTCAGCATTAATGGTGCGTTCACAGATGTGTAAGTTACCCATGCCATTGGCACTAACACAGCCCCATACAATCACAGATGCTGGCTTTTGAACTTTGTGTCCATAACAGCCCGGATGGTTCTTTTCCTCTTTGGCCCGGCGGACACAACGTCCACAATTTCCAAAAACAATTTGAAATGTGGACTTGTCGGACCACAGAACACTTTTCCACTTTGCATCAGTCCATCTTAGATGAGCTCAGGCCCAGAGAAGCCGGCGGCGTTTCTGGGTGTTGTTGATAAATGGCTTTTGCTTTGCATAGTAGAGTTTTAAGTTGCACTTACGGATGTAGCGCCGAACTGTATTTACTGACATTGCTTTTCTGAAGTGTTCCTGAGCCCATGTGGTGATATCCTTTACACATTGATGTCGCTTTTTGATGCAGTGCCGCCTGAGGGATCGGCACGGTCACGGAAGGTCACGGGCATTCAATGTTGGTTTTCAGCCTTGCCGCTTACATGCAGTGATTTCTCCAGAATCTCTGAAACTTTTGATGATATTATGGACCATAGATGATGAAATCCCTAAATTCCTTGCAATTGTACGTTGAGGAACATTGTCCTTAAACTGTTGGACTATTTTCTCATGCACTTGTTCACAAAGAGGTGTGCCCTGCGATTGGCTGGCAACCAGTTCAGGGTGTACCCCGCCTCCTGCCCGATGATAGCTGGGATAGGTTCCAGCACGTCCGCGACCCTAGTGTGGAGAAGCGGCTCCGAAAATGGATTGATGGATGGATAAATGTATTGCTTGTGAAAGATGAAAATGCAGTCAGAAATCAATGTTGTTGTTTTTTTCGCCGCCGTATATCTTGCCGATTTTGGTGATCACTGCAGTCCTGCACGTTGCTTTGTACGATTGGTTCATTCGACATAGTTTGCAACACCTCTGTTAACCCCCTCATCTTCCGTTATGTTTATCGGTCTGCAGTTAATCGCTATCCACTTGGCAAGAACAATCATCAGCCTGTCGGTCGCAGACGTGCTCATACAGGTTTTCTTCTCAAGTTTAGTTTGGCGAAGACCTTTGCTATAGCTTGCTAAATTGTTGACGTCTTCACTGCTAACGTTAGCTATCTAACCATACAATAGGAGCCTATCATCATATGCTAAACAAGGCCAAACACAATGACAGCCCATCAATGTCCACTGCAGTGTGACTGACCATTGCTTTCCACCCCAACAACTCAAGCACAAACACGCAGTAGCTTTAAAAGTTGGTGCATACCAAGTTTCATCTAAATCCATCAAGTAGTAGTTCCTGAGAAAAAGTGTTACTTGCGTAATCGCGTGATTCTAATTCCACCATAGCAACCAATGCTGACATTTTGAAATGTTCGATATTTAAAAAATTACATGATGGGTTTGTATATTATGTCCTCCTGTGAATAGCTTGGCTTCATTATTTTTCATTTTGAAAAAAAAAAATACTGACCATCACTTTAAAAATAAGACATTTTGACAAGCAACCATTTTTGGGCATAATTTATGCTAATTAGGTCCTTTAAATGAGCATCTTCGTAAGAAATAAGTTCAAAATCAAATTCAGCATGGACAATTACAGTACATAAATGTGTGACATTTTATGGAGATATTCTATGTTAAGATTAGGCTTTACGCGATCAGGATTTTTGGAGTTTTAAAAAAACGATAACCAATCACCGATCCGATCACAAGATGGGGCAATATGTCTATTTACATGGCTTGTTCATTTATTGTATATACTTGTGTACTGTATACTGTATCCAGCCATCCATTTTCTGTACAGCTTATCCTCACAAGGGTTGCGGGCGTGCTGGAGCGTCCCAGCTCAAAATTATTCTCTAGCATTTTAAACAAACGTTAAAACATTAATGACCTCTAGGGGGCATTCAAGGATTGGCCACTGACATAGGTTTAGGTCATATCAACATTACAACATGACAGAAATAATGGGTGCTAACTTACTTTAATTAAATTACTTTATTGCAACTAAATTACTTTAATAGATACTGTTAATGACATGCTTCCTCTAACTTTCTCACTGTTCCAGCTGTATGGACGGGTGTTGTCCAGAGTTTGAGTCCATTTGACACTTTTCTTTTTCCCCCCCACGCTGCGTTGCTTGAACGCGGCATGCTCCTCATGTACATTCTTCAGGTGCTCGATCAAATTTGTTGTGTTGACGCAGTTAAATGACGTTCCCCACGACGTACTTCAGTTGTGCACAGACTGCAAAAAACTTGTGTTGTTTGTCTGAGACACCGCAAAATAGTCCCACACCGACGTGTTTTTTCACCAACAAGATTGAAAAAACTTTATTGGCCGTCAGATAGTTACAGTACTACGTTACAAGACACGTGACAAGGCTAAAAATAAACAAGCTTTTGGATTCATACGCGACGAAGACGCGGATTTAAATGTCTTGTGCGGAGCCGATCGATGACGTCACTGATCGGATCGGCGACTTATGACATGAAAGCCGACCAGCCGATCAGCATAAAATGCTAATTATCGACCGATACCGATAACACCGATCAGATCGCCGTAAAGTCTAGTTGAGATCAATGAATTTAAACTGTTTTACTCAAACTTTAATTTGAAGGCCTTTATCCATATTTCCTATGAGCGGCATGTGCTTGACATGGTCTCGCTTGTTGGTGGGCTGTGGCCTCTTCAGGTGGTAGCTGGCTCCTACGTTGGGCCCTTTTGGTGGTTGGGGCCCCCATGCTCTCCAGGAGTGGCGGGGGTGGAAGCAGCAGTGGGGCGTGCTGAGTGACGTGTGAGGGGAATTTTGGCGTAGGCGCAGATGACTAACATGCATGTGATATGGTTTTTATTCACTAATGACTTCTGTCTACATGCTAACGGCTTTAATTGTTTGTGCTGGGACCATTAACAATAACACAGGTTGTATTAGGATATCAACTCACAGGTTCTTCTTGGTGTTTAGACAATATAAAAGCATTGCACCACACCACTCATTTTCACATCTGTCCTCTCTCATCTTTTTCTATTGGTTAGTTGTTGCATGTCCTCACCGGGTGTCCCCCCACCCACCCCCAATCCACAAATAAGAACAAGATTTGACTGTTCACGTTACTTGTGGTCAAATTTCTAGACTGTCTGACTATTGTTCTGCTGTGGTTCGCACCCCTATTCCCCTTGTCCGTTCGGTCCCTCTGTCTGTCCCCTAAAACCATTTTCTGTCTGGCTGCATTTTAAATAAACATCAGAATAATAAAAAAATAACAAATAAGCAGAGGGTGTATTTCAAACTCGCCTGTTGCAGAGAAAAACTGTTCCAGCACAAAAGGCATACAGAGCCACTATTCTGCATAGCCATCCAGCTGATCAGGACAGGTAAAAAAATAAAATAAAAATAAATAAAATAAAAAGACTTTCTATGAGCCCTATCACACAAGGCATTTTTTTCCGACACAACTCCATTTCTTTGAAAACCTACATGTGATTTTCAAAATTCTTGGAATTTGAATATTCTTCTATCAATTATTCCATCGATTATTAGAGTAATCGGAAAAAAATATATTTTACATTAAAATTTATTGCAATTTTTTTTTCGATTACAGTTTATTAACTGAGGTTTGTTGTTTATTTGGTATTATTTCATGATTACACAAAAGCAATTAAACAAAGAAGATCACACGAGAGGTAGTAATGTACTCACTAACCTTTTTGAAACAGAGCGGGCAGAAGGCGGGGTAGACCCTGAACTGGTTGCCAGCCAATCGCGGGGCACACATATACAAACAACCATTTGCATACACATTCACACCTATGGGCAATTTAGAGTCTTCAATTAACCTACCATGCATGTTGTTGGGATGTGGGAGGAAACCGGCGTGCCCGGAGAAAACCCACGCAGGCACGGGGAGAACATGCAAACTCCACACAGGCGGGGCCAGGGATTGAACCCGGTCCTCAGAACTGTGAGGCAGACGCTCTAACCAGTCGAACACTGTGCCGCCTGGAATTAGGAATTTGAAATAAATTACCTTTTTCAACCCAAATTGAGCGCACTCACTGGGCTTCACAGTCAAAAATCAATCAAGCTACTGTTAAGTTAAAAATTAATGTAGTTAATATTTTAATCAAAATCAAACTGATTTTTTTGTACAACAGCAAATTAATAATTTAATTGAATATAAAATTGATAACAATAATACTTATATTTTTATAATAATATTGATGTTAAAATATATCATTTAACTTAAGAGCTTCAACACAGTGCCGTAAAATAGTCGGTCGGGTACAAACATATACAGTACCTATATATACACATAGTACACACATATACAGTACATATATACAGTGTATGTACAGTGTATATATGCAGTCTAAGCCTTATACAATACAGTATCGAAACTGAAAATAGCAATACTTTAAGACACAAACCTGTGTTGACCTTGAAGTGGCCGAACTTGTTTGTGCCTCCAATCCAAATACAGCTATGAGCTAACAGTGCTTCCAAACTTAATTATTGCGAGTGAGCAAAACTGTACCTATTGCTAATGCGAGGTCGTCAACTGAAGAGAGGAAATTTTCGGGAGGTAATGACCCTAAACACCCCCCAAGAAAGGCTAAGAACAAAACATTGGACTACAGTATTCTGAAGTCACCTTATATAAGCCCTTAACTATTTATATAAATTTTGAGGTAAGTTTATAACCCATTTTGCTGACCCTGGGAATGCCGCACACTTAATTTTCCCCCCCAACTTAAAACAAAGATAAGTGAAAGATTGACATTTCAGTTTTGTTTTGGAAAACTATTTACAGTAGACAACTTTAGGGAGCTCCATATTCATTTAGGTTTTCATTTAGCTTTATGACATACTGCTAAGCCTGGGAGCATATGCATAAAGGCATTTCAATTAAATTAAGTGTTGGCGTTTGTATTGTTAAAAAAATCTGATGCCAATATTTTATCTTTTACTGCAAATGAATATCAGCTCCAAATATCAGTTATGGCCCTCCTTGGCTATTAATAATTGGTATTGGCCCTGAAAAAAAACTATCGGTCTATTGCTAGTAAAACCAAACGACAGCAGCCAGCCATAAACAAAGGAAGTAAATGTGGCATGCATTGCAACTCTTTTCAGAATAAAGTAAGCAGCATGTTATTCTTGGATTCATTTTGATTTGAATGCAACAATTCTAATTAAGGACTTGTTTTTTTCAACCGGACTCGCAAGTCTATTCGAATCGCCACTGATTCATTTGTGGGTCTATTTTTGATCCATAAAATTTCAACTGTGAACAAACTTGTCTTTCTTTCTGATGCACATGACGATTCACCAATGTCTCAAACTGCCAGTGAAGCGCCAGCTCCTGGCGAGGAGGACTTAATGTCAGATTTTTTTTGCCTTAAAGCATCTGAGGTTGGTATCGGCAGCGTTGACGAGTGCCCGATACCTTGAAATCAGGTAATCGATACCTGGTATCGGTACTCGCCCATCCCTAATATTAAGGGTACCAATATTTTTGTTGCACAAAATATACCGAGATGCTCAAATGCCATTTGTCCAATGACAAATGTAGATGTGAAACTGTGTGAATTTGTGCTGACAAGAGGTTTCATTGCCACACAGCAGCATTTAGGAGGTACATGGAAGGCTTACCCAGATATTTGATGGTGAATCCCCGAGGCGGGTTGAGGGACCTCCGCATCCATCCCTCCCTCAGTACCTCCAGGTGGTCCTCCTTCCCCTGTATAAGCAGCACATGCTCGTCTATCCATCCCAGGAAGAAAGTCTCGGACACAGCCTCTGTAATCCGTTGATTCCATACGTGATGCTGAGTGTTTTCCGCTTTGAAATCGGCAAATATCTCATAGCCGGTGTGGTGTCTCGGGAGCTCGTCGCTCTCTGACACTCCGGCCGCCCCCAACGCCTCCCCGGCCCCGACCCTGGACAGCACGATGGCCAGAGAGTGGGGAGCGATCTGCAGGAAAGACTCCATGGTCGCCTAGCTGCAGGCTGCCGAATTCGGTGTCATCATTGTATTTACCTGTCTCCTACTGCATCGGGCTCGACGGGCAACACAAAGTCCATGTTAGCCAGCAGGACTGCTGTACAGTCGCTGCATATCCTACATGTCAACTACCATCGAGCTAGCAGGCTAGCTGCCGTTACCTCCCTGCAGCCTCACGCCAAACCCATTCCTACACATTCAGGTCCGCCCTGGTTTTAAGACGCCTTTTTTTAACACCATTTAGTGGGTCGACTATTTACTGAAGACTCACATGGAGCGCAGTCCACCAGAACCACGAGCTGTCATTAGTGATTTTCGATATACAAATTAAAACAAAAATAACAACAACCAAAAAAAACACGTCGTTCCCTTGGATTACAGCTAGGTGGATGCTAGCATATCATGAATTCACCCAGGCAACAGATGCGGCGAACACCCCTTCTCCTGTCGACAGGCAGCATCGAGTCCGGTGGGACGTCGGCTCCTTTGAGTCCCAAATTCACGAAGCAGGTGACAAACCTCCGAGTGAAAGGTCGGAACGCCGCGTGGTGCCCGGAACGAGCCGTGGGTGGGCGAGGACACGGCTGAGGTGCGGATCCGCTTCATCCAGGTACTGACAGGCTTTGCTATGGCGGTGCGTCAAAAGGATGTCGACGAGAAATAGCACTTTTCCCGGATACATTTTCAAATTAAGACTGGGAAGCAACCACAGCAATGGAACGGCGGTAAAAATAAATAAATAATTAGAAATATATAAAGTTTATAGAAATGTTCCATATACCTCCAGAAATGTAATTTATCAATTTGCTTCACAGCACCTGTATTGTAAACATTTGCTCATCTACATCATTTTCTAATGAGGTCAAATTATGCATTTGTTTTTGTTTGCTTTCAATCCAACCACATTGATGATAATTCAGTTATAAAATTAATATTTCGCTACACCCATGTTTTCTGTATTTATTAAATTTTACAATGTCATTGTTAATTTAGATAAAATCATAATTTATGAATTCCACTGTCTATATTATGGCCTCGAAAGACCAAATTAGCATGGCACTCATCAATGGGGAAAAAAAACTGTTTGAAAATTAGTCTTTTTTTAATTTTTTTAATTAGTAATTTTTTTGTATTTGAAAGACTAATTGTATTTCTAAGCCTTAAACGTTTTCCCTTTAGGATTGGCATAAATACATTGGAGCATTGAGTGGTTCTTCGTACTCCAGGAACAACAGCAGCTTCAAATACCTGATTGTTGCTCATAAGTGACTTTTTAACAGTTGCTCCCTTAATACGATGCATTTTTGCCTCACAGAAAGTTTCATTTATACTGTATACTCTGTCAGAAGTTGGAACTCCTGTTAACTGTTTGAGTCATACAAAAAAAAAAAAAAGTAATACACAGTACAACGATTTTCTTCAGGTGTCCTTTTGTCATTCCTTTCTCAACGTATTTGACTTGCTTTTATTCAGTAAAAAGATCCTTTTTCTCCTTATGCATTAATTGACTTGCTTAAATATAGGGAACGTTTGGTTGTAATTATCCTTTCATACAGGCTGAGCTGAGAGCCTTAAACCAGAGTGTAATTGTCAGCTAGTGTGTTGATGATCCATAACACGCACCAAAATGTTGAAATAGACCGAGTTTAGGGTACCAGTGGTGGTTCTAAGGAGGGCCTGTGGCCCCCAAAGACTGGGCTTGCCCCCCCTCACTGTTGCCCAAAATGGATATGATGTGACTGGACTAGTCCGTCAAAAGGGGCTTTCCCAAAAAATTAAAATAAAAACAGGCTGAAGGAGCTCCTTCCTGTGAAAAAAATCCGCATTTGCCATAGTCAAAGACAGAAATGAAGCCCGGCTTTTTTTCTGTGTTTGTACGTTCACAAACAAATATTTGCAAGCTACAGTCTGTTTTTAATGCAAACACATTTACAGATGCCAAATACTTCACACTGCTATATTTAAAAAAACAAAAAGACAAATAGCTGTCCGTTATGTTTTTTTTTTTTAACCTTATCCAGGTATTTGCTATTCCAACCTGGCTGTAGACAGCAGAGTAAAACAAAGCAAAATAGAAGCAAATACAGTACATATGCAAACTGGACAATGTGATATAGTAAGTTAAATATTACAACCCCAATTCCAATGAAGTTGGGACGTTGTGTTAAATATAAATAAAAACAGAATAATGATTTGCGGCAGCACGGTGGACGACTGGTTAGAGCGTCAGCCTCACAGTTCTGAGGAGCGGGGTTCAATCCCCGACCCCACCTGTGTGGAGTTTGCATGTTCTCCCCGTGCCTGCGTGGGTTTTCTCCGGGCACTCCGGTTTCCTCGCACATCCCAAAAACATGCATTAATTGGAGACTCTAAATTGGCCACTATGAGTGCGAATGGTTATTTGTTTGTATGTGCCCTGCGATTGGCTGGCAACCAGCTGGCCCGCCTCCTGCCTGATGATGGCTGGGATGGGCTCCAGCGGGCCCGCGACCCTAGTGAGGAGAAGTGGCTCAGAAAATGGATGGATGGATAATGATTTGCCAATAATGTTCAACCTATATTTAATTGAATACACTACAAAGACAAGATATTTAATGTTCAAACCTATAAACTTTATTGTTTTTAGCAAATAATCATTAACTTAGAATTTTATGGTTGCAACACGTTCCAAAAAAGCTGGCACAGACTCATGTTTACCACTGTGTTACATCACCTTTTCTTTTAACAACATTCAATAAACGTTTGGGAACTGACAACACTAATTGTTGAAGCTTTGTAGGTGGAATTCTTTCCCATTCCTGCTTGATGTACAGCTTCAGCTGTTCAACAGTCCGGGGTCTCCGTTGTCGTATTTTACGCTCCATAATGCGCCACACATTTTCAATGGGAGACAGGTCTGGACTGCAGGTAGCCAGTCTAGTACCCGTACTCTTTTACTACGAAGCCACGCTGTTGTAACATGTGCAGCATGTGGTTTGGCATTGTCTTTCTAAAATAAGCAGGGGCGTCCATGAAAAAGACGTTGCTTGGATGACAGCATATGTTTCTCCAAAACCTGTATGTACCTTTCAGCATTAATGGTGCCTTCACAGATGTGCACTAACACAGCCCATACCATCACAGATGCTGGCTTTTGAACTTTGCGTCCATAACAGTCCGTCCGGAAGCTTCTTTTCCTCTTTGGCCCGTAGGACACGACGTCCACAATTTCCAAAAACAATTTGAAATGTGGACTCGTCGGACCACAGAACACTTTTCCACTCTGCATCAGTCCATCTTAGATTAGCTCGGACCCAGAGAAGACGGCGGCGTTTCTGGGTGTTGTTGATAAATGGCATCCGTAAGTTGCACTTACGGATGTAGCGCCGAACTGTATTTACTGACATTGGTTTTCTGAAGTGTTCCTCAGCCCATCTGGTGATATCCTTTACAGATTGATGTCGGTTTTTGATGCTGAGGGATCGAAGTTCACGGGCATTCAATGTTGGTTTTCGGCCTTGTCGCTTACATGCAGTGATTTCTCCAGATTCTTTGAAGCTTTTGATGATATTATGGACCGTAGATGATAAAGTTTATCAATTTGAACATTAAATATCTTGTCATTATCGTCGTTGATGAGGCCGATGACAGTGGTGCCATCTGCAAACTTCAGGAGTTTGACTGCCGGGTGCGTTGAGGTGCAGTCGTTCGTGTAGAGAGAGAAGAGCAGCGGAGAGAGGACACAACCTTGGGGCGCCCCAGTGCTGATGCTGCGTTTGGATGAGGTGGTCTCCCCCAGCCTCACCTGCTGTGTCTTGCCCGTCAGGAAGCTGTATATCCACTGGCATATGGCACGCTGAGCTGGAGAAGCTTGGATGAAAGGAGTTCAGGGATAATGGTGTTGAATGCTGAACTGAAGTCCACGAACAGGATCCTCGCATAGGTCCCTACACTGTCGAGGTGTTCTAGGATGGATGAAGTGCAGTCCCATGTTGATTGCATCATCCGCAGACCTGTTCGCTCGGTAGGCAAACTGCAGGAGGTCCAGCAGGGGACCTGTGACGCTCTTGAGGTGGTCCAGCACGAAACATTCAAAGGACTTCATGACCACAGATGTCAAGGCGACAGGCCTGTAGTCATTTAGACCCGGGATTGTAGGTTTCTTGGGGACTGGAATGATGGTGGAGCGTTTGAAACAGGATGGTACTTCGCACAGTTCCAGAGATTTATTGAATATCTGTTTGAAGACTGGAGCGAGCTGGTCCACGCAGACTTTGAGGCAGGATGGGGACACCTGGTCTGGGCCTGCCGTTTTGTTAATGTTTTGTTGTTTGAAGATGCGTCTCACATCCTGTTCGTGGATGGTTAACGCAGAAGTCGGTGGTGTGATAGTGGTCGGTGGTGCGGCTGGGTGGGTGTGGGGTGTGAAAGTGTCCTTTTCAAATCTGCAGGAGAAGGTGTTCAAGTCGTTGACTAGTGTGCTATTGTTCTCAGCTTGGGGGGGATCGTCGCTTGTAATTTGTCAGCGATTGGAATGCATGCCACACTGTTTTTCCAACTTTGCTTCATAGTTCCTTTTCTGAAGTGTTTCATCTTTTGTTTTTGTGTTTTCTGAAATGTTAACGTGTTTCATGTTTTGTTTTTGTGTTTTCTGAAATGTTAAAGTGTTTCACGTTTTCTTTTTGTGTTTTCTGAAATGTTAGTGTTTCATGTTTTCTTTTTGTTTTCTGAAATGTTAAAGTGTTTCACAATTTATGTTTTGCACTTCCAGGCCACCGGGAAAAAAAAAAAAATATGTCGATCTGCCCCCCACCCCCATTGACGATTGTATTCCGGCAACCCTGAAAAAAAACCTTGGACCCAATCTTCCCCCCACACCCGTTAAAAACAGGCTAGAACCGCCACTGCAGGGTACATGTTCAAAGTTTTATTGAGAAGGCGTGCTTTTCATAATATCAAATAAGCCTATTACAAGGCAATGTGTTCCACATTGTTATGGATTGCACCATCCCTTCCTTGCTACCTTCACATTCTTCATCTTCATTCTGTTGGTCACAAAAGAAAAATGTTTCAGGGCAATGTACCGGAGTGTGTGTGCAAGTGAATGAGGTAGACAGTGTGAGAACGACTTATACATGCCTATTTTCCAGGCAGAGAAGGCACTCATTGGAGTAGGTATGTCCATCACTGCCGCACACTGGATCCATCTCCTTGGTGCAAAATCCGTCTTCATACTTCTCACAGGCAGGCTTGACACAAATGTAGTTGCAGGTTGTTTTTTTTAATATATGGAATATACAACCAACATATTAAATTTGGGTTTTAGTTGCAGTTTTCAGTTTTTGCTTGTAATCCAGTCCTTTTGATCTTTATCCAATGTCCTCAGCACCCCATGTTGGGATCGTGCTTTAATTTAATTGCTCAAGTTATTTGATAAAACAGCAATTCTTGGATGGATGTTTTGATGTTCTTGACAGATGACCAAACTATTGCGTGGACAATCACATTTGCTGCTATTTTTGCTTTTTTTTTTTTTTTTTTTTTTAAAACACACTACATTAAATTTACAACCTTCTGCAAAATGCCCTGTCTTCCGTGTACATAAATATAAAAAAAAAAAAGCTGAATCGTGTTGCGTCTGTCAGTGTCTATGCCAAACAATATATTCTGTTGTTGCTATTATAGGAGCCTTGCAAAAATCATTAGGGATCAACATTTGTGCAAAGAGTGTTTTACTTTCATTTTTGGACTGTTTACTCAGTTAAGGCTGGTTACTTTAAAAAAAAAAAACAGCTTTTGTAATGGGTATCATTAGATTGCGCAAGTGTGGTAGTGGTGTACAGAATAATTAAATTGAAAGAATGAAAGAAGGGGGGGAAGCCAATTCCCTCACCTCTGCAACACCATCTTGACCATGTGGATCACTTTCTGCAGACCCAGTCCCAACTTGCAGGGTTAGGACTACAGACACAAACACTACAATGAAACCAATACTTAGTAGCATTTCAAAAAGTCAGTACGTTCAATGAATTGACTCACCAGAAAGCAGCAGGACAAAACAGAGCAGTACAACTAACTTCATTTCTTCTACAACACGTATGAGTTCCTGTGTGGGTAACAGGTGTGCTTTCCCACCAATAATGTGTAAATAGCTTGGAGTTGTCCCTGATTGGTTGGATTTCCAAGGCCAGGAGGCACGTCAGATTGTGCCCTTGAAACAAACAACAGCTTGGAAAACAAATATTGAACTAAAATGGAACTTTGGACCCGTGTGTGTGTTTATTTATTTATTTTGTGTAAAGCATGGTGGATGTGGAAATAAAATGTAAGAAAACACAGTTGTAATATTGTCCAATCACAAACAGTACATTATTTTCCATTGTGTGTCATATCAAGCTGATGCATACAGACACATGACAGGGTAGTACAAACTTATCTTGTATGGAAATGATCAAATTTTATTTTACTTTTCGGGCACAAACTAGTTTATTGGATGACGTAAACTAATTCAACCCAGTTTGCTGTGTGATGTAACCTAACTCAACCGATCGAGGTAGAAAGCCGCCCCACACCAAGTCTTGGATCTGCTTGATGTTTCTTCTCAAGAGGGTGTTTTTCCTTGCCTTCGTCACCTAGTGCTCATGGGGTTCAGTCGGTCTTTTAATAAATGAATGAAATTGAATGAAAATTACATGATCAGAATCAGAATCAGAATCATCTTTATTTGCCAAGTATGTCCAAAACACACAAGGAATTTGTCTCCGGTAGTTGGAGCCGCTCTAGTACAACAGACAGTCAATTTACAGAACACTTTGGAGACATAAAGACATTGACAAAAAACAACAACAAACAACAATTGTGCAAAAAGATGCAGAGTCCTCAGTTCGAATGGCTAATATCGCAATAGTCCGGTGCAATGACCATTGTGCAAAGGGCACTGAGACTTCAAGGAGTGTATGCGGTTTAAAGTGACGAGTAGTGCGATAATCTGGGACAATGGTTGTGCAAATGTTACAGATACTCCTCAATCAGTGTGCAAATGGAGCAGATGCTACTCTGGCATGAGTGGCCACTATATGCAAATAGTGCAGCACGGCGAGACAACTACAGTGAGTGCACGAGTAATACATAATACAGAAATGTGATGCCATCAATAATTTGTTACACTTATCTATTACACAGTATTTGATAGCCTAATTTTAACTGTCTTATTAGCGGGGTATATTTGAACCCTTTTACAGTGAATGACCATTTTTCTGCAGAATGCAGCATAACAACATGTTTAATTAGCTAACTCATGCAAATACTCCCCACATGCCTCTACAAACATATCCGAGTTAGTACAGTCAAAACAGAAAGGCAAACACTGCACAGACTCCAGTGTCCAATTTTTAATGTCCTTTTGTTGACATTTTCTCTGGTCCAGATTAACGAGCAATGCCAGTAGGTGGCGCTATTGGAGCGGTTAATGATTTCCAAACTATTCATCGATGTTGATTTTTTTTTATTTGCAACTTTTTATTTTTAATGCTATTTGAATGTTTTAAACAACGCCATCTTTTATCATGGGAAATATTCCTCGAAATACAAGACTTCTGTTTTTTTTATATATATATTCCAAGTCCTTATTGTTTTATAGTCATCCGTTTTATGTAGTGTTTTTTCTTATAAGTTGGCAAGGCTTGAAACAACTTTTTTAAAACTTAGATTTCTTTGTTACCTAATCACACACTTAATTATAATTACTTAGAAATACTGTCAACTCTCATTAAAATCCAATGGAAAGCCACCGTGGGAGAGAACACCCTGATTTCCGATAGCATCTGAAGGGGCCATTCGCTATCAGAGTTGAGCAAATTGTCTCCAACGGAAACCACAGAGAAAGGGTAGAGAAGACAAGATGGCGGATTGAGTGGGTTGCGCTGTGGACAAACGGTTGCGACCCTTTAAGTTAGCACGCTAGTTATTAAGGACTGAAATGTTCGGATAGAAAAACATTATCGTCCGTAGCGTAATTATTTTGTCTTTTGAACCCTCAGTGTGGAGGTCGTTTTTTTTTTTTTTTTTTCTCTCCCTCACCTCCCAGCAACGGTCCTCGCTAACGCTAAGCTTGACTAGCTGCGTTTTCGAGTAGCTGTGACTGGCTGGTCGTACAAGGCCGTTCGATCGAATTAGACGTTCTTACTACCACGTCATACAGTGTTTCTTAAAGGAATTCGTATTTTAACGATCTTTTGTGGATGGTACCTTGTTTTTTTGTTGTTTTTTCCCCCCTAATTTGCGCATTACGTTAGCAAGTTCTCATTTAGCTACCATTCGTCCATATTGACCAACGGGGTCAGGATTACATTTATGTTTCGCCGACCATTCAGTTAGAACAGAATTTCCTGAAGTGAATCGAGCGGCGATCGTCATTTGGTGGATATTATGGCGAGCAGCAGTGGCTCTAAAGCCGAATTTATTGTCGGTGGGAAGTACAAGCTTGTCCGGAAAATTGGATCGGGGTCTTTTGGCGACATATATTTGGCCATCAACGTCACAAATGGAGAGGTATTAGTCATAATTATTGAGTACGTACAGCTGTTTGTCAACGTAGCATTGAAGGCTGAGAACGTCAGTTTATTTGAGTAAACATTTGCTCAGTTATCCAAAAACTGTAACCTCGCTACAGAAACGATGAACTTAGTTTTCGTTCATTTGAAGTAAATAAATGACTGTCATCGAAGTGAACTTTTATTGTTAGATTGAAAATAAAAGTAACACCTGTTCCGTGTGTCATTTTTAGGAGGTAGCAGTAAAATTGGAGTCACAGAAAGCCAGGCATCCACAGTTGTTATACGAAAGTAAGCTGTACAAAATCCTACAAGGTGGTGTCGGGATTCCACACATAAGGTAAGGGAATTATTGATAACCTTGTATTGTCCTGATAAAGAAATACTTTATTAAGTAGTAATCGCTCTTGTACATTTGTTTAGTATACATTGTGTAGTGTAACAGACACAATAATGTTTGTACAAGGCCCAACAAATGCTAGTGTACGCCGTGAAAGATGATTTCTCAATCATCGCTTGTAAATCATTTTTCCGCAATCGCGATTCTGCTGTTTGTCGTAGTTGTGGTCATTATATGGTATCCCGAGATGGTGTTCTTTTATCGCGAATAACAGCTGTTAAGGGTTGAGAAAAGGCTGCTATGTGTTGGAAATGGCCGCTCCTCTTTTGTTGTGCTCGCTCCGTCCTCTGTTAGAAAATGGCGGCCGAACACAGCAGGGAAAACAACCTGAACAGAGCGTTGAGTGTTTTAATTAGGTCATTATGGAGTTGATTGAAACATCAATTGGACTGTTTTTATCTTTATTGTGTCACCAAGAGTGGCATAAACTGCCAGATTTAAACTTGGCGGTTACATTCAAAGTTGTTCGACTGTAATGTAAGAGCCATCCATTTTCTGCCGCTTACCCGGCCGGTTGAGCTGTAGCCTACATATTTGAAAAATGTACATAGATGCAATTTCTTAAGTTTGGAACAGTGGATAATAGACTTAGCAAAGCAGAATGCAAGCACGTTAGTTAAGTACAATGTATTCAAACTTTATACAGAAACGCGTTTCTTTACATACGGCAATGTAATATACATGTATACAAATGTTTGTGACGTTTTTATGCCTTTTCGCTTAATTAAATGTCAAGCTTCTCGACATATAGCTGAAGGGGTGTGTAATATCTCAGGTATGGAACAAGAATTTAAAGACATCCCCATCTGTGTCATCACGTTTGTATTAGCAGTGTGATAGTGGCAGCCATCTTTGTGGAATTTTCCCCAAAACATGGAACGAGTGCATCAAACTGCTCTAAAATCCTCCGTAACAAATACCTATTATACTGCCCTTCTCACAAATAATGTTCCATTTGCGCTATTTAAGTCTAGTTTTTAGGGCAAGTGATGCTATGTGAAACACCACAGTATTTTTGACACGTCGATTTGGAGAACCAATCAGAATTTCGGCCTGTACGAAGTTAGTTGTTGATATTTATACAAAGCTCGAATTAACCGGTCTCGCATTGCAGTTTGCGAGATAAAATGTGCATTTTGCGCCTCAAAAAACACAATGTAAAGCAAAACTGTGAATCACAGTTTTACCGTGGAGAAGGTAACGAAGACAGAAGTATGCAGGGGCGTATGTGACAAAACGCGCTTATGTCACTGATGCGTGGAAAGTATAACGTGGAAGTGAAGTTATTCGATTCAAGGAGCAGGAACACAGTGGGATGTTGCGACGTCAAGCAGAATTGAGAAGAGGGGGGGGGGGGGGGAAAGAAGTGGGAGCATTTCATAGTGAAATGCAAGGCGAGGACCCGTTAGTTGTAACACAGACCTTTCTCTCCACCGAAGACGCTGAGTATGATGCCGCGTTGTGAGACCCGAGAGACAAAGGTGAAATTTACATTGTGCAAATCAATGAGATTAACGTTAGTCTATTTTACTAACGTAATGTTAGCCCTGCAGAACATTTCTGTTAATTATGAATACTGTCAAATGTGTGGTTTTATTACAAAGGTGACAAGTACAGTACACAACCATATAGTAAAGACAAAGTTACTTACAGGTGTTTTTGCTTAGTGTAGTCACTGAGATATAGTATAGCATACTACCATCTGATGATCTGTAAGTGACAAAACTTAGAGTCAAGTAGGTGAAAAATGTGGCAAATGTGGCCAGAGAGGAATAAGAATAAAATGGGTCGTGTACCCAAACGAGGAGGGTTTTTGTGAAGTCAGATGAAGGAAATCTTATTTTTTTTTTTCTCAAGGTTTCTTCATTTTAGTTTGAACAAATTGAACACTTTCAAAACTTGTAGTAGTACTAGTTGCACAAAGAATGTCTTATTCCTAGTCAGCTGGTCTGACCTCATATACACACAGCCATGAACCTAAAGTATTGGCACAAAATGTTAAAAATGCTAGCTGCTGAAGTGCAGGTGCACAAAGGCTGTTAATGCTTTTTAAATGAATGCCTCATCTTATATGCGTAATGTGAATTTAAGAAATAAAAACTGTTGATTATATAAAAAGGAAAGCAGTTAGTCTTAAGTGAAAGGTCTTATTTTCTCTTTTGTATTCATAATTGCTCTTTAACCAAGCAAAAATTAGTTTATCCAATACTCGAGTACTAAAATATTAGTTGGTTGCAGCCCTACATTCAACTCCGCCGTTAAACTATCGTATTTCAATTGTTTAATAAAACCATTGCTTCGGGTCCTTGCGTGGTTAACGTGCAAAAAATTGCTCCTCAAAGATGGTCGATTGTCAAATGAAGAAAGCATCAGTGAAAATGCTGCTCAAAGAAATAAAATTATATTTCGAGTCTTATATATTGTCAGCCAATTCGAAGGGGGTTCCTAAGTAGTAGATGAAATTAAGGTTTGAGGAGGCATGTTGAGAAATAATTAAATTATTCTTTTTTTACTCTAAAGACATTATTTGTAGGCATGCGCCATAACTCTCGGACAGACAACTTATCACCCCGATATTGGGGGGGAAAATTACGTCCCGCTCATCGGTCCGATAACAAACAAAAAAAGAAAAAAATGGGACCAATAGCTACAGCCACATCATTCCAGTCTGTGCACTAGTCTCCACTCGCCAGCCTTTTGCATTGGCCCTTATGGTCATGGATTTTATGACCAAAATTCTTCACCGATGACGCCAGAAATAGTCTGCAGTAAATTAGCTTATGAGCACCAGCACTTAATGAATTTACGACCATCCAGTGACTGAGTTCGCACCTACAACGCTCGAGGCAAGACCCAGCGGCCTATGAAGCAGTTAGCTTAGCATCTCAAGCCGACAGAGAACCAAAGCGTGGGGCTTGGCCGAATGCGGAAGCACGGCTGTCGCGGTGGGCTAACGGCTAAAATAACAACAGCTAACCCCTGCAAACGCCTATTCCTTTACAACTTTAGGTCACTGGTCAAAAAAATTAGATGACCTACAAATGTAATTAACATCAAAACTGGATGATCTACAAGAAGAAGAAGAATCACCTTTTATTGTCATTAACATGCATGCATGCACACAAAATTTGTTCTCTGCATTTAACCCATCACAGTGAACACATACACATGTTAGTGGAACACACTGGAGCAGGGGGACTTTAAATAAAGTTTAACATCTTATTTAAAACAAAAACATGAATATTTGAACCTGTGTATTATTCATGTTTAAGAAGGGGAAAAAAAGTTTGTCATCAAAACTATAGTATTGATTGCAAAATAACAATACATTTATAAATCGCATCATCTCAATCTCATTGTACGTTTGTATAGTGACAATAAAAGGCATTGCTTATTCTTATATTACATTATATTATACATTTTATATATTATATGATATTAATAATACTATTAATTTTAATGATTTTTATATGAATAAAAAGACATTCTATTATCTGACCAGTTTGATGTACAATTATATACAATATACCTAAGTAGGGGGTCCCCGCTCCAGCTTTCCATCAGTTTGGAGGTCCTCGTCCTGGAAATTGTTGAAGTATTGGTTATTGGTAATGGTATCGGCTTGGAAAAGCAGCAAGTTAACGTTTTCGGTTGAAAAAACTGTTATTGTGTGTCCCTAATTATTTGACCAGATTTTTTTGTAGTTAATATCACACCAAAATGTTCCCCAAAAGGGCGAATTCCCCCCCAACACAATCGTCCAATTTTCAGGTTGCAGTTGCCATTCGAACCAGACTGAGCATGTTGACAGACTGGAATGACAGTGGTAAAATTCTGTATGTCATACCTGATTGATTGTGCAACATCTTACACACTTTCAAAAGGACACTGAATACTATAGGGAGAAGTTGTGGAAGTCCAAGGATTTAATGTAGATGTTTTTTTTGTGTGTGGCTATTTGTATTTAAACTGTAGGTCAGTTCTTATTTTCCCATATTGACATATATAAAATTAGTTTGCGAGTGTGAACAGTACAATTCTGGGGATTTGTTTTTATATTGTGAACAACTACAAAAATAAAAAATCTCTGAAACTTAATACAGCCTGGCATCATACATGAAGCGGCAAAGGAATGCCCTAAGGCTGGATTTAAATTTCATGGTTCAGGTGACAAAATTCTACATGATTGGAGACACTAAATTGCCCGTAGATATGAATGTGAGTCTGAATGGATCTTTGGTTTCTATGTGCTGTGCCCTGCGATTGGCTGGCGACCAGTTCAGGATGTTCCCCGCCTCTCGCCCAAAGACAGCTGGGATAGGCTCCAGCATGCCCACGACCCGATAAGTGGTACAGAAAATGGATGGATGATATCATGATCACGTGGGCTCTGCATGCTGTGGTTGGGGCGCCGCTTGATGGAAGTGCTGGAGTGGAGCGTGGAATGGGCTGCCTGTATAAGAGTGTTGATATCGGAGATTTTAGATCCAGTCCGATAGAATCCGATAATCGTTTTTTTTTTTTTTTTGCTGATAACGGACTGAAATCCAATCTTAAAAAAAAATAAGATCGGGACACCCTTGGTGGTTTGTGGAACTATGTACGTAGAATTTGTGCATCTGCAAGTTGTTTAATTTGTTCCATAAATGTAAACCCAATCATATATCCCCCTTGAAATGTAGATCTAAAAATATGTCTTGAAGTGATATTAATCAGAGACCAACTCAGCAGCAGTGGGTATGAAAGCTGACCCATTTATTAAGTAATGGGTTACATAGTCTATAATGTATATTGCAATTCAATGAAATGAATAAAAATTATTGGGAAATCCTGACAAATAAAACCAAGAACAAAAAATATTCAAATTGCAGCAACACTACTGCTTAACTTAAACATAAGCATATTCTACATTTGAATGGATTAAATACAATTCCAAAACCATGAAAAATAAACTCAGTAATTAATAAATATAAATACATTTAAAGTGCAAAATAACATTGTTCATTTCATTTTTTTAAATGTATTTATTTATTTTTTTCCTGTCAGTATATGATGGAAAGATCATTTGCTTTTGCCACTTGTGTGGGAGTTTACTTTTGAACTATGGGGTTTAGTTTTATTGACAATCGCTGTTCCTGCTGTGCACGTCTTGGCCTCTGAGGGGCAGTGTGATACACAGTAATATACACGAGTAACAAAGTAACAAAGTCCACCCATCCATCCATCCATCCATTTCCCGTACCGCTTATCCTCACTAGGGTTGCGGGTGTGCTGGTACCTATCTCAGGTGACTCTGTGTGAGAGGCGGGTTACACCCTGAACTGGTTGCCAGCCAATCGCAGGGCGGAAAATTATTACAACTCATTTTCAACAGTTTGAAGAATATATGACATTGTTATATTGCCTCTTAGTAGGCCTGCCACAATAACAATTTTTCTAAGACGATATATTTTCTCAAAAAGACGATAAATGATATTGTTTTTTGAATTCCTCTGAAATCATGAAAAATAAGGCCCACCCTAATTTTTTTATTTTACTGCTTTTAAATCAGTATTGTTATTACTGTTGTTAACATTTCCTTTCTTGTTTCTCGATTAAGTTGTTTTTTGTTACTCTGTGATATGGATCCCCCTGGGTCTGAAATAAAGAATAAAGAGCTGCAAAACTAGCCTGGTTTACATGGAGCCTTCTATTACGATTATAATCGGTTCAGAAGCCCAAACCGAATGAGAATTCTCAATATAAACATCTCAATCATAAGAAACAGGCAGAATCCGAATGGAATTTCATTCGGTTTCGCAGAGGTGGAAAATTCCTTTTGCCAAACTGATCTGAAATACATTTTCGCCATGTAGCTTTCATTCAGAATAGAGTCGGGAAGCGCGATCTCTGCGCATGCATCGCCTCGATGTAAATGTGCAGTGACGTCATCGTTTACACACAATGTAGATATGGTGATTTCTGACAGAGCTCATATGCGACAGCGATCTTGTATTTAACTACTTCGGTTGTTTTTATCAAGCGTTTTTTTTTTGTTTGTTTTTTTAATTACTGCCATTGACGGCTGTTGAATTCAAATATCCATGTTAACATGGAGGGCTGGCAGTGAATGAGTAAAATAAACATATAAAAACAATCCCAACTACTGTGCTGAATAGACAACACACCTCTATGTTGATAAATGACGTGACTCATGACGACCTGTGCATGTCACACGGCTGTGCCGATTAAATGTAGAGCACATCATGTATAACACCTGGTTGGAATAGATAATGTCACATGTAAACAGTTGACCAGATATCTTCAATCGGAATGATTTTTATGGGAATGACAAAGTCTCCATGTAAACTGAGATACTGTGTGGTTGGTTCTCTGAAGATGAGCCCTTCACCTGTCAACCAAATATACGTTGACGTTCGCTGTCGTCAACTACTGGCTGAAAAACGTGCCGCTAAGGCTATGCTTAAAAAAACTGTTAAATGTTCCTGTATTTGTGTTGATTGGGGACAAACACACAACAACTCGGAAGGGCGCTGACGTTTTAAACGCCGTGGTAAGGCTGTTTAGCTCCTTAACTCAAGCTTGCAGGCAAGCTTTTTAGCTCGCGGCCGGGCTAGCGAACACAACTAACCAGTTAACTTACCCTATCGTGCCTCTGTTGAATCTACGCGCTGCACACGGAGCAAGGCAGCTAATGAAACAGCCGCGAGTTCAATGCTAATTTTCGGTAGCTTGTCAATGGGATTTTTCATTCATTGTATGTTAGCTTTGAGCTAGTGATTTTTGAAAACAAACACGAACAAAGGCTGTGATGTATTTGAACATTCAATGGGTGTAATTATTTTGTTATGCAAATTTAATTTTACAGAGAATTTCAACCGGAGTGTCAAATGACTTTAAGCAAGCAACATTCACTCCTATTCCGTGCTACCATGTTGGCACCTAAGCAACCTGTTGTTGTGATCACCTGGGATCTGCATGCCGTCCAGGTGCAGCTAGATAAAACTGCTGGAGTGGAGCATGGAATGGACTGCTTCTATAAGAGTGGTATAATTGGAGATTTTAGATCCAGTCGGAGCCGAAATTATACTCATTTTTTGCTGACATCGGACCGATCGGGACACCCTTAATTAATTCATACTAATAAAGTAGCTTGGCCTTTTGAAACCACTGCTGCAGACATTCTCTGCTTTTCCTGGTGTATGCAAAGAGTTGTGCAATATCTTTCAGACTGCTGTAATCCCACATATCTATGCATTGTACAGTTAATCAGTAACATGAACTCGCACCTCTTTTACATGAGACCATTGTTAGATAGTCCATGTCAGTGAAATATGCACGCACGATTGAGTAGTTTTCTGCTTTTCTTCAACCTTGTGAATGACCCATTGTAAGTCTCCAGTGTTGTTGTTTTAAATTTTGGTGGGAAGCAAGATATTTGTCATTACACCCATATCTGTATTAGTTTATCTGGTAGCAGTTTTTTACTGTTTGCAGCGAAGTCTAGCCTGAGCCAGTCCAAATGAGTTAAATGAGTGTCACAGCAAAGGGTCTGAATTCTTATGGCTGTGTGATATTTCAGTTTTTCTTTTTTTTTAATAAATCTGCAAAACTTTAAACAATTCCGTTTTTTGTGTACATTGACGAAAAAATGAACTTAAATTATTTTAGCAAATGGATGCAATATAACGGAGTGAAAAATTTGAATTTAAAAATTTAAGGGGGTTCCGTACCCACTCTACATACAGATGCATACATGAATGTTTATGTATAGAAAAATCGTACAACTCCAAACAAATATTACACCACCCTTATTTCTTTTCTTGTTCATTTTAATGCCTAGGAGCTTAATTGTATTAAATATGTTTTTTTTTTATCAAGAAAACCATAGAAAATTGCTAGAGCTAGATATCAGCTCTTAAATTAAACTCTTATGAGCTATTTTCCTTGTCATTATTTGTCTTAACAAATGTACCTTTACTTGCACCAGACATAAACAAGAAACTGAAAAAACAAGGGTTCAAATCTTTTCCATGACTATTTTAAGTATTTATATAATGTAATTTACTCATACATAATACTGTAAGCTTTTAGTATGCAGTATTCTTGCATTTGATTTCACCCATTGTAAACAATACATGTGCACCAGTCAGTGGCCGGCCTTTGCTGTTTTTCATTGCGAACAGAGCCACGACACTCAAAGTGGACTTTTGGATTCCACTTTGTTAGTAAATACTTTTCCTTTTGCATTCGGGTGGATTTTTATTCTTCTTGAACTCCCCGTTTGGTTTTTAATGATGAGCGTAGCCTGTATCCGGGTTGGAGCGCTACAAGCTGGGCATCCGTGTGTCGCGCACCCCCGCTAAGTCGCCCCATGCTATCGATGCTATCAATCTCCTGCTGGTAACACAGACTCTCGTCTGCATCAAATGCCAAGTTTTACTTACAGCATAGGAAAATCCACTGCATAGAACACTGACTTTGTTATATTATACATTACTCGTGCACTCACTTTAGTAGTCTCGCCACGCTGCACTATTTGCATATCTGTTGTTGACCAATACTGGCCACTCATGCCAGAGTAGCATCTGCACCACTTGCACACTGACTGAGGAGTATCTGCAACATTTGCACAATCAACATTGTCCCACATTATCGCACTACTAGTCACTTTAAACTGCATACACTCCTTGAAGTCTCGACGCCCTTTGCACAATGGTTATTGCAGTCAATGGTTATTGTTATCAGTCATTCAAACTGCTCTGAGTGCTAGAGGACTCTACATCTTTTTTCACAATTGGCAAAAAAATAAAAATAAAATTGTACCGGTGTTACCAGATAACTAGAAACCCTTTATTGCTCAGTGACTGTTTTTCGCAATGTCTTTATGTGTCAAAAGTGTTCTCTGTCAATTGACTGTCTGTTGTCGTACGAGAGCAGCTCCAACTACCGGAGACAAATTCCTTGTTCATTTTTTGGACATACTTGACAAAATAAAGATGATTTTGATTCACATAGCCTCGTGAGCTGCGGACTCTGAGTTTACGTCCCGGTGGCCAACGCTAACGTGTCTATAGGAGCCAGGCGCTCGTCTGCAGTTTGAACCCATTTCATTCTCCCGGCACGCACACACCAAACCTTCGTCCCTCACTTCACACTTAGTGATAAAGGCATTTTCTAACTTGTCCGGAGACAGGAAGTCATTGGCTGACTGTCAGCTTTTTGTGTGGTGGCCTTTCGGACAACATATGAGCACTATGGTGTGTGTGTGTGTGTGTGTTTTAAATTTTTTAATTTTTTTTTCATTATTATTATTCCATCCATCCATTTTCTGAGCTGCTTCTCCTCACTAGGGTGGCGGGCGTGCTGGAGCCTATCCCAGCTATCATCGGGCAGGAGGCGGGGTACACCCTGAACTGGTTGCCAGCCAATCGCAGGGCACATACAAACAAACAACCATTCGCACTCACATGCACACCTATGGGCAATTTAGTCTCCAATTCATGTATTATTATTATTATTATTTAAAAAAAAAAATTATTAAGTACTGGTACTGAAAAAAACTGGTTGGCGCAACACTAGTATGGACTATGACATGTAGACATGTTTTACATAATACTTGGTCACATTTTTTTCACACAAGCTACTAGCCTTCTCTGTATGCAGACAAACGTACTCTAGATTTTGTTGTACAAACTCACACTTATGAATTTTTTTAGCAGGCACAATATTTTATGATTCATTTTTATTTGTAATTATTGATGTGTAAATGGTAGATATGATGTTGCATCTTTTGAAAGCTAATTTTATGGAAACTCTGAAAAAGGCTATTTACAAGCTAGGTGGCTCCAAACGCTTACCGTGACTATTGATGTAATTGATATTTTTGGGGGTGGGGGGTCTTCCACGTCAGTTATTGTATTTTCTTTTTTTTTTCTTCCCAAAAATAAAATTTTCCCCTTAGTGGCTTCCATAGCCTACGGCCGTGCACTGTTTACACTCACGACAAGGTGGTGAACAGCGAAGACATGGTTACGTTGAGAGAAGTTAAGGGGCTCTGTTTTGTCTGTCATTTGGATTTGGTGCGGGTTAGCAGCCTCAAGACAATGAGCAACAAACAGCCTGCTGCAAAGTATGTTTAAAAACTGTTGAAACCAAAGTGTGTAGCACAGAAGGGAAAACTGCTAAGAAACGGACAAAATAAGCCGAATTATTTCACATTGTTTTACATATGACAAAGGAAGCCCGGCGGAAGGCTATCGTAGTCCATCGCACTGAAATTGTCACAGACATAAATTTTCACATACACTGATCCACTTCAATAGAGGTAGCAGCTGTCACAAACAACAGTTGAACCTCGATATAACGGATATCGGATAAAATGGACCGTCGGGACTGTACAATGTGTCCAAAAACAGTATTCATTTGTCACTTAAACTGCCGTTGACAAAGTCTGTTAGTTCCAGAATTGGCCACTGTTTACTGGCGCTGTGGCGCAAAGCAGGCAGAGAATGGGACTGACATATTTCCGGGTGACAGATATACAATATGAGTCGATCCAATTCCATAAGCCGTGCCTCCCGTGCCTATGTGGTGGCTATGTTGAATGTGGTGTATTGACGTGGTGGCCATGGTGATGATGGTTATATGTGAGTAGAGCGCTGCGCAGAGACAGAGTGGCATGGCGGCGGTGTTAACAGGACTGGTTAGAGCGTCAGCCTCACAGTTCTGAGGACCCGGGTTCAATCCCCGGTCCCGCCTGTGTGGAGTTTGCATGTTCTCCCTGTGCCTGCGTGGGTTTTCTCCGGGCACTCCGGTTTCCTCCCACATCCCAAAAACATGCATAAATTGGAGACTCTAAATTGCCCGTAGGTGTGACTGTGAGTGCGAATGGTTGTTTGTTTGTATGTGCCCTGCGATTGGCTGGCAACCAGTCCAGGGTGTACCCCGCCTCCTGCCCGATGACAGCTGGGATTGGCTCCAGCACGCCCGCGACCCTAGTGGGGAGAAGCGGCTCAGAAAATGGATGGATGGATACTTTTCGGGGTTTATTCCTGTTGAGTCACAATCTATCGCTAACTCCAAAGATTGCCTGCTTAATAATGTCTGTCATTTTCATTTCACCCAGTAGTATAAACAGTCATGTACAAAGGTTTTAATAACTTTTATGAAGTTAGCAAAGCTAACAAATCTGTCTGTCTTAACCCTGTTTATAGCATAGACATATGAAGATACTGTATCTGCAAAAGAACCCCAGACTCATTAAAATAACCCCAGACTCATTTAAAGTTTGCAAGCTCAAGTGCAATAATTGCAGTAGTAATGATTTACCCATGTTCTGTTTGGGACTAGGCGGCACGGTGGGCGACTGGTTAGAGCGTCAGCCTCACAGTTCTGAGGACCCAGGTTAAACCCCCGGCCCCGACTGTGTGGAGTTTGCATGTGTTCTCCCCGTGCCTGCGTGGGTTTTCTCCAGGCACTCCGGTTTCCTCCCACATCCCAAAAACATGCATGATAGGTTAATTAAAGACTAAATTGCCCTTAGTTGTGCATGATAGGTTAATTAAAGACTAAATTGCCCGTAGTTGTGAGTGTGAATGATTATCTATGTGACCTGCAATTGGCTGGCAATCAATTCAGGGTGTACCCCGCCTCTTGCCCAGAGTCAGCTCAGCTAGGTGCCAACACGCCCACGACCCAAGTGAGGATAAGCAGTATGGAAAATGAATGGTTACTTTTGGTGTTAATTATTTGCAAAACAGTGTGAATAATCATAAACGATACATTTGTATGATGGTGGTACACTTAGTTAATCATTTTTAAATGTCAATCATATGGTTGTGGTAAAACTCAAAATGAATTGGTTTTCCCAAGGGGACTATAAAAACTGGCCTCTCTGAGTCAAACAAATAATAAAATGAAAGTAAAGACTTAGTTTTTTTAAATTTAGTTGACCTGTTTTGTCTGCTACTGCTTTTTGCGGACAAACTTGTTCACAGTAACTGTTTTATCTCAAGTCACTGTCATTGAAAATGATGTTATGCCATGGTCATGCTGTACCACCTCCAAAACATTGTGCGACCAGATAATGTGCTAGCGCGACCAACCGGAAAAGTTGAGTGCTACTACTGCAAAAGTTAGTGTCGCGCCCTCTCTCATAAAATTTTAAATACTAAACGTTGACAATTGCATATAGCAGTAGAAGGGTGTGTGGGTTGGGACCTTTGCCGGCGAGGGGCGGTAGATGGGGCGACCGGTGGGGGTAGGGCAGGCGTCTTTAGACCAGGAACTGGTTGGAACCTTGGCTGTCCCTCTGATGAGCTCATTTCTAATTTTATCCAAGCTGGTCACTCCGAGAGCGAACCTCAACATTTTAATTTCCGCCACCTCCAGCTCTGCTTCCGGTTGTCTCTTCAGTGCCACTGTCTCTAATCCGTACATCATGGCTGGCCTCACCACTGTTTTATAACTCTTCTGTCACATAACACACCTGACACCTTCCTCCACCCGTTCCAACCTGCTTGCACCCGTTTCTTCACTTCCTGACCACACTCACCATTGCTCTGGACGGTTGACCCCAAGTATTTAAAATCCTCCACCCTTGCTATCTCTTCTCCCTGTAGCCTCACTCTTCACCCACCACCCCTCTCATTCATGCACATATATTCTGTCTTACTACGGCTCATCTTCATTCCTCTGCTTTCCAGTGCATGCCTCCTCCATCTTTCTAACTGTTCCTCCACGTGCTCCCTGCTTTCACTGCAGATCACAATGTCATCTGCAAACATCATGGTCCACAGGGATTCCAGTCTAACCTCACCTGTCACCCTATCCATCACCACTGCAAACACGAAGGGGCTCAGGGCTAATCCCTGATGCAGTCTCACTTCCACCTTAAATTCATCTGTCACACCAGCAGCACACCTCACCACTGTTCTGCTGCCCTCATACATGTCCTGTATTCTAAAATACTTTTCTGCCACTCCAGACTTCCGCATGCAGTACCACAGTTTCTCTCTAGGTACGCCGTCATAGGCTTTTTCTAGATCTACAAAGACAAAATGTAGGTCCTTCTGACCTTTGTACTTTTCCATCAACATCCTCAAGGCAAATAATGCATCTGGGGTACTCCTCCTAGGTATGAAACCATACTGTTGCACGCAAATACTCACTTCTGTCCTGAGTCTAGCCTCCACTACTCTTTCCCATAACTAGAGTTTTTGTCTTTCACGCAAACTCATACTATTCTCAACATAACATACATTCTCCCATTGTGTCTGCTCAGTATTTAGAGATCTGGACCAGTGAGCTCATGCTATGCTAAAAACTAGTCAGCCTTCATCTCTGTGTACTTCAATCACACACACGGGCTTCTGCAATCACTGACTGTTACTGGCAATATTTCAGGTGGTTCACTGACCTATCGGAGGTACTCCGAGCTAGCAGAGCTGCCGCTTGTGTTTACGTTGCCCTTTATGTTATGTTATTGTGGTAATCGTGAGATGTAGTTTTTTTCATATGACTTTCATGTTAACACACACTTCTCCCCATTGCTAATACATAGTCTGCTGAGCATTTAGAGCCAGATCGTCGAACTAATGTTACGGTAAAAGCAAATCAGCCCCCGCCTTAGCGTGCTTCCCTCCCATAAAACAAGTGAATTAAGTTTTTTTACGCACTTTCTCTCAATCACACACACATGCTTTTGCTATCACGGACTCTTTCCATATCGATATCGGCAGCCTTCTTTCAAGTAATTCTCAGACATGTCGGGAGATACTCCTAGCTAGCAGTAATAATTGTTTATTACAATTTTGGGAGAGTTTTCTGCGTTTACTTTATCGACACGGGTTTTGCTCTCCGGAGCTTCTCCACACGAGAGAACCTTTTCTCTCTCCGGCTTGTGTTTGTGAGGAGAGCTTCCGCTTCAGATGGGCTCTGCCCCTTACTCGTGCTGTGGCTGCTTAACCAGTCAGATGGCGCTGTGGGTGGAACAATGCTGGAGAAAGAAATGGCAGGAGAGAGGGGTAGCTGCATCTAAGCCGAAATAACCCAATTTTAAATTAATTTCTTGATAGCGGCATGTCAGATTTATATATAAAATGATGCTGATGTATGTAAAATTTCCAAATATCTGTGCCGATAGTCGGGCCTGCCGATAATTGGTCGATCTCTACCGAACAGTGCTTTCCACACACACCCACAGTCACATTGACAAATGTTTGTCTATTTGTCTGTCTTGAATATTAATGCTTCAAAATTAAAAAGAAAAACTCGGCATTTTTAGATCAGAGTGTCATGGTTTCAGTCACGCATTTCCTCATGATTTATATAGATTTTTGGGCAAGAAAATTTGGGCCGATTTTCGACAAGTGGCATAAAATCCTTGTCTGATTCTTACAAAGCAGGGCTCATTTGTGTATAACTCCTCTTGCCATTGATATTGTCTGTTTTGATATATAGGTGTTTGGAATTATTTTGGAAAATACCTAACAATAGTTTCCAATATTTTCCACAAGTCTGGTACATTCAAGTTTCTACTTGCATGGATGAAGCACAGGCTTAAGCAGGGTTGGCAGTGGGTCATGAAACCTTTAAGCCAATGTGGCAAACCAGTAGGCCTGTCATCGTAATTACGATATCAACTTATCATTTGATAAATGAAATGGACGATAGTTTTTCCGTACTCGATAAATTGTCATTGTTGTGGTGAGCCGGCGTGCGGATCACACAGTCAGCCAACAAAGTTGGACAGCTGTGTTATTAGCTGCTGGTGGGCTCATGGAACGCCGGCGGACCGGTACACACTTGCCAATGTTGGCTCCGTCCAATACTCCACAGCCTTGCTCCGTATGCAGCGTGTAGTCACACAACAGATGCACTTAAGGGAAAATTAACTGTCACGAGTGATGTCGTTTAAAACATCAGCGCTCCGCTCTGCGTTGTTGTGTGCTAACGGGAATGTTAACTGTTACGCGTAACCTCAGTGGCACACATTATTCAGCCTGTAGTTGACGACAGGGAATGTCAACATATTTATTTGACAGATGAACGGCTCTCCTTCAGTGGCCCAACCACATAGAGACTTCCACTCCAATTGAAATAATTTCGATTGATTGACAAGTGATGGGCTATTGTTAAGCAGACCAACCACATGGAGACTTGCATTCCGGTCATTTTGATTGAAGAGCTCTGGTCAACTGTTTACATGTGACGTGGTACAGCCCCCTCCAAAAGTAATGGAGCGACAAGGTCAATTCCTTTGTTTTTGTTGTACACGATAGACATTTGGGTTTCAGAGCCAAAGATGAATATGAGACAAAAGTTCAGAATTCCAGCGTTTTTCCTCATGGTATTTACATGGTATTTATTTTCACCTCATGGTGAAACAACTCAAGACAGAGCACCTTTTGTTTGAAACCACCCACTTTTTAAGTGAGAAAAAGTATTGGAACAGACATTAAATTAACTTAGTGAATAACATTTAATATTTGCTGGCATATCCCTTACTTGCAATAACTGCATCAAGCCTGCGACCCATTTACTTCACCAGACTGTTGCATTCTTAATTTCAAATGCTTTTCCAGGCCTTGACTGCAGCCTCTTTCAGTTCTTTTGTTTGTTTCTGGGGGTTTCTCCCTTCAGTCTCCTCTTCAGGGGGTGTTTGTTTCTGGGGGTTTCTCCCCTCAGTCTCCTCTTCAGGGGGTAAAATGCATGCTCTGTTGGGTTAAGGTCTGGTGATTGGCTTGGCCAGTCTAAAACCTTCCACTTTTACCCCGTGATGAAGTAATTTGTTGTGTTGGCAGTGTGTTTTGGGTCATTGTCTTGTTGCATGATGAAGCTTCTCCTGATTAGTTTGGATTCATTTGTTTTGTAAATTGCCCGAAAAAAAACCTGTTCCAGAAACAGTCATGCAAGCCCAAGCCATGACATTACCTCCACCATGCTTCACAGATGACATGTGTGTTCTGGATCATAAGTAGATCCTTTCTTTCTCCATACTTTGGCCTTTCCATCTCTTTGGTAGCGGTTAATCTTGGTGTCTTCAGCCCATAAAACTTTGTTCCAAAACTCATGTGGCTCTGTACTACTTTGCAAAATCCAATCTGGCCTTCCAATTATTTTTGCTGATGAGTAGTTTGCATCTTGTGGTATGGCCTATAGACAGTATTTCTTTTTCGAACAGTGGATTATGATACATTCACCCCTGCCCTGTGGAGGTTTGTCAGTGATGTCACTGACTGTTAGGGTTGGACATCCGATTCAAACCGGGACCAACATTCCGGTTCTCCCGAAACCGTTCAAATTAAAAAATTTCGGCTCCCAGTTTTGATGCCTTCAGTCCTCCCACCACGAAGAAGTGGCAAAAACCAATGAAGAACGCGCATGAATACGTGCTTGTGCCCAATGGCGGCGGTGAACAAAAGTGGCTCTTAACTTTGTTAAAATTAATGACCAGTCGCCTCAGTGCAACACATCGAATAAGATTATATTGTGCGAAGGAGGCTTTCACGGTGTAGCGTCTGACGCGCTCCGAGCCTCAGCCTACACCGCGTGGAGCATCAGTGCAGTCAACTCTGTCAATCTGGTGAGTGAAAGAATAAAATACATCTATGCCAACATTGAGACAGCTAACAAGGTAAACAGTTGCTTGCACTTTTCCACTGATGGTTTTTAGCGTTTGTTTTACTCTGCAAACCAACGTAAGCGCCGTTGACAAAAGTATTGGGCTAAAACTTCACCGTAGCAACCTTACGCAACAATGAATTTGGACAAAATTCACATAGACTTCTCACAGTATCACAAACACTAACCTTGTGCCTAGTCGGTGGGTAGGGAAAGGAATCAGCGTTTTATAGCATTTGGTTCCATCCATTAAAAAATAAATCAAATTATCTCCGGTGCCGTGTGAAGTTTCTTTTTGTGCCAAAATGCTGAGTTGCGTGCTGTGCGGTGCGTACGCAGGCGGCACGGTGGACGAATGGTTAGCACATCTGCCTCACAGTTCTGAGGGCCGGGGTTCAAATCCCGGCCCCACCTGTGTGGAGTTTGCATGTTCTCCCCGTGTACCCTGCCTTGCGCCCAAAGATAGCTGGGAAAGGCTCCAGCACGCCCGCGACCCTAGTGAGGGTAAGCGATACAGAAAATGGATGGTTTTGCGCATGTAACAATCATCCTTAAATGTTTGAGATGGCAAATTGTGCTTGGTAGAAAGCTGAAAAACGAACATTTACGGTCATGGTGTGTTGGATAGCCTTTGAGCAAGGTTCTGCAGTGTTTTGTGACAGTTTAGATTACGAACAATTAACGACGGTTTTAGTGAAATGGGAAAGACTGTCAGTTGAGCAGCTTTGTGTTAAAATACTAAATGTGTAAAGGCAAAAGTTATGTTGGTAAAGCAGATTTAGACACTGTACCTGCTAAAAATCTATTTTATCTCTTTAGGTGGTATGGCCAAGAGAAGGACTACAATGTCCTAGTCATGGACCTGCTTGGCCCCAGCCTTGAGGACCTCTTCAACTTCTGCTCTCGACGCTTCACCATGAAGACGGTCCTTATGCTGGCAGACCAGGTAGCCAATGCGCGCATAATACATACACCACTCACAAAAAGTAAGGGATTCTCAGCTTTTGTGTGAAATTTCAGAATGACAGGTGAACTTAATTTGATCTTCTCTAAAGCTTTTAATGCACATTTTCAACTGTAAGAAGTTTTAGTACTTTTTGCACAACTAGCTGTTTTCTAACAAGGACCCGAACAGCAAAATTCTTAACAGGTGATACATGAATGGACTAATGCATATCGTGGTTCAATTAGAAGTGGTGTTAAAACAGTCCTCCTAATCACCCTATTTACATTTTTGATAGGGATGGGCGTGTACGGATACCAGGTATCTGTATCAGGCTGATACCGGCCTTATTTCAGGGTATCGGCGCTCGTGAAGGCTGCCGATATTCAGGCTAAAAAATTTGATTCCTCCTCACCAGTAGTTGGCACTACATTGTGGGGGATTGACACTGGTAAATTATCATATGCGTCAGGAAGAAAGAGAGGTCTTTGTTCACAATTATCTGGTATTGTGCTGAGTTTTTTAGTGCCATCCGTTTTCAGATATTGGGAGAGCCGGGAGGTAGCCATTTTTGACAATTTTGACAGATTTTTGAAGGCCCACAGAAAATTGTGTTCTGTAGCTACAGAAACATGGAACCTACAAAAAGAAACATTTAATCCCTGTTGCATGATAAAAATGACCGTCGTCAACGTTAAGGTTATGGACGTTAGCTTTGAAGTTAGCAAGTTCTTACCTCTTCCGTGACTTTCTGGGGGCTCAGGGAAGGACGCCCTACTGCTCCCAGATAAGGATGGATCAAGTTCATTGTAATCAAGAGTCTGAATGTCTGCCGACAGTCGATGTTTCGGGGGAAGTGGACCCTGATATGGTCCATCATCCATCTCATCGCGGGCCTTCGAACGCTCAACGCCAACCTCACTAAAATCAAGGCATTGTAATTGCACAAATTAATAATAATGCTTCAAAGAATAAATCAATTGCAACAATATTAAAATATTTACTTAGCACTGACATTTCAACAATGCTCGATCTTTTGTCTTGACACTATGTATACTATATATTAATATATATGTACATGCATATTGTAAAATATTGGTTGGTGGGAGGCTAAGCTTTGGGGAGCTGTGTGTATGCGCGTGCACGTTATGATTTTGATGTAAGTTTATTTTTTATATTGCTGATTTTCTTTGTGTTGAAAGAACCTTCTCGGAAATTAGATGATGCAGCCCAAGCGGCTATCTTTGAAATAAATAAATAAATACCGGTACATAAACAAATAAGGTACAATATATATGCACTGACAATTCTTCACCAAACGTCGCGTGCATTATGGCATCCAAACAGTTCAATTTTGCTCGCATCCGAGCAGACTATATTCTCCCAGTATTTTAACTGGCTTGTCCAAATGTTGCTCAGCAAACTTTAAACAAGCTTTGACATGTTTTTTTTCCAGCAATGGGTTCTTTTGTGGTGAGCATGCATACAGGCCATGGCGGCGGAGTGCATTACTCACTGTTTTCCTTGTGACAACAATACCTGTTAATTGCAGGTCTTTTTAAAGCTCTCCACAGGTAGTCCTTGGCTCTTGGACAACTCTTCTGATTATTCTTTGCACTCTGATTGGCTTTCCACTTGCATATTATGGCCCCAACCATGCTCACTGGAACATTCAGAAGCTTAGATATGCACCTGTAAGCAATGTCATCGTTATCTTTTGCAACAATTAGTTTGTGATGCTCTTACCCATCATGAGATGTGTCTTGACTCACACCTTGGCAATGAGACCTTTTTGTGGGCAATCAATTAGGACCAGCTAACCAGCTGTTATTCATTTGCACTGACAAGGGGCTGGAATGCTATTTGATTATTGATAGATTTTAGGTGTTGTCGTGGCTTTCCATACCTTTTTGCACCGCCCTTCATGTGTTCAATACTTTTTCCCTGTGTCATTTCACATTTTTACACAACTTAATTTCTCATCTTATTTGTTCTACTTTCTTTGTATGTATGGATTACTTGGGTTGTTCCCAACATCTGGTGAAATTTTCTGGTCAATAGCACCTTTGGAAGTATATTTAGTGAGGTAAAATGGTGATGTGTTAAATACTTATTTCAGCTGCTGTACATCTAGTTGTTTAACAACTCGGGACAGAGCACCTTTTGTTTGAACCCACCCACTTTTCAAGTGCGCAAAAGTATTGGAACGTGTGACTGATTGGTGATTCTAATTGGTCAGGTTTTGCCTTTTAGACTGATTGCTTGAACATCAGAAGGTTGCTTGTTTTTGGGTTTCGCCTTTGAAAACTGCATATGCTGTTATACACTCATGAAGACCAGAGAGCTGTCTATGGGAGAAAAGCAAACCATTTTGAATCGATCAGAGCTATTGCACAAACTTTGGGCATAGCCAAAACAACAATTTGGAATGTCCTGAAAAGGAAAGAAACTACTGGTGTACTGAGCAACAGCCATCGAACAGGTTAGCCAAGGGTATCAACAGCTGTTGATCACAGAAACATTGTGGGAGCTGTCAAGAAACACCCAAAGACAACAGTCAGTGACATAACTGCCAACCTCCACAGGGCAGGGGTGAAGGTATCACAATCCACTGAACAAAGAAGACGTAGAGAGAAGAAATACTGTATACAGGCCATACCGCAAAATGGAAACCACTAATCGGCAAAAGGAATCTGAAGGCCAGATTGGATTATGCAAAGCAGTACAGAGATGAGCCACAAAAGTTTGGAACAAGGCTTTATGGACTGAAGATGCCAAGATTAACCTACCAAAGTGATGGAAATGCCTAATTATGGAGAAAGAAGGGATCTGCTTATGATCCAAAACGCACAAGCTCATCTGTGAAGCACGGTGGAGGTAATGTCATGGCTTGGGTTTGCATGGCTGCTTCTGGAATGGGCTCACTTGTCTTTATTGATGATGTAACTCATGATGGTAGCAGCAGAATGGATTCTGAAGTCTACAGAACCATTTTGCCAATTTACAGAAAAATGCATCCAAGCTAATCTGGAGAAGCTTCATCATGCAACAAGACAATGACCCAAAACAAACCGCCAACGCAACAGAGGACTTCATCAGTGGAAAGCAGTGGAAGGTCTGAGAGTGGCCAAGTCAATCACCGGACCTTAACCCAATAGCCCATGTTTTTTACCTCCTGAAGAGGAGACTGAAGGGAGAAATCCCCAGAAAAAAACAAGAACTGAAAGAGGCTGCAGTAAAGGCCTGGAAAATCATTTCAAATGAAGAATGCAATAGTCTGGTGAAGTCAATGGGTTGCAAGCTTGATGCAGTTATTGCAAGTAAGGGTTATGCCACCAAATATTAAATGTTGTTCACTTTAAGTTAATTTGTCTGTTCCAATACTTTCGCTCACTTGAAAAGTGGGTGGCTTCAAACAAAAGGTGCTCTGTCCTGAGTTGTTAGTTACATCTAGACGTAAATACCATGAAATAAGCTGGAATTCTGAACTTGTCTCATTCATCTTTTGATCTGTAACCCAAAAAATTAAAGCAATTGACCCTGCCATTCCAATACTTTTGGAGGGGACTGTATATTCTTCAAACTCTGAAAAACAAGTTAAAATAACAATATTCGATCGTGACTTCTACTCTTTGTTACTGCAAGTGTGTATCTCATTGCGTGTATCACACTGCTCCTCAGAGGCAAAGACGTCCACAGTAGGAACAGCGATTGTCAATGACTGAATTTAACTTTATTTTGTTCTTCATAATTATTGAGATTTGTTTCCCCACCCATGTTTTTCCAATTTATTTTTTTCTTTAATCTATTCAAATGTAGAATGTTTAAGTTAAGCAGTGGTTATGTTGCAATTTAACTTATTTTTGTTACTAGTTTTATTGGTTATGTCTCAGGATTTCCTAATGTAATTTTCATTTATTTTATTCAATACTAAGTACCCTTACTTCATGTAGCCGTTGGTTAATAATAAATGAGTCAGTTTTTCCTCATACTGTTACTGATTGTTGTTCGCTGTTTGAGTAACATCACTTCAAGCCTTTTCTAACATTACATACTACAAAATAAGTATGTATGATTAGTGCTGATATCGGATCAGACTATCGGTATCGGCCAAAATTCAAGGCTATGCTTAAAAAAAAAAGTTGGATCGAGACATCCTTCGTCACTTATCCCTTTCATGACGGCGAGTAAGCTACATTCCTGGCAAAAATCGCGATCACGCAAGTAGGACGAGGAGTAATTAACAAACGGCTAAGATATTCTAAACTGGTGCTAAGCTATTGTTAAATGTAGTCACAAAGCAAACACCTGTAATAAGTGATTGATGCTACAGTACAACTTCCACTCAGGTCTAGCTGGAACCGTGTTCGTTACAGGTGAGAGTTCACGACTTTGAAAAGGGCATTAAGTGTTTACAGACCCTTTCCCAAAAAGTTTTTCCATGATTCCACTCAAAAAGTGAAACTTTCATAGATTACAGATTCAGGGCCCAAAATTTAAATAATTACAGTGGGGCAAAAAAGTATTTAGTCAGCAACCAATTGTGCAAGTTCTCCAACTTAAAAAGATGAGAGAGGCCTGTAATTTTCATCAGAGGTATACCTCACCTATGAGGGGGAAAAAATCCTGAAAATCATGTCTGATTTTTAAAGAATTTGTTAGCAAATAATGGTGGAAAATAAGTATTTGGTCACCTACAAACAAGCAAGATTTCTGGCTCTCACAGACGCTGTAACTTCTTTAAGAGGCTCCTGTCCTCCACTTGTTACCTGTATTAATGGCAAAAATCCCAGAACCACACGGGGGGACCTAGTGAATGACCTGCAAAGAGCTGGGTCCAAAGTAAAAAAGGCTACCATCAGTGATGCACTACACCCCCAGGGACTCAAATCCTGCAGTGCCAGACGTGTCCCCCTGCTTAAGCCAGTACATGTCCAGGCCCGTCTGAAGTTTGTTAGAGGGCATTTGGATGATCCAGAATAGGATTGGGAGAATGTCATGGTCAGATGAAACAAAAATAGAACTTATAGGTAAAACTCAACTTGTCGTGTTTGGAGGAGAAAGAATGCTGAATTCCATCCAAAGAACACCATACCTACTGTGAAGCACGGGGGTGGAAACATCATGCTTTTGGGCTGTTTTTCTGCAAAGGGACCAGGACGACTGATCAGTGTAAAGGAAAGAATGAATGGGGCCATGTATCATGAGACTTGGGGTGAAAACCTCCTTCCATCGGAAAGGGCATTGAAGATGAAACATGGCTGGGTCTTTCAGCATGACAATGATCCCAAACACACTGCCCAGGAAACGAAGGAGTGGCGTTGTAAGAAGCATTTCAAGGGAGGGAGTTCAAAGTCTGTGTTGCCCAGCGACAGCCCCAAAACATCACTGCTCTAGAGGAGATTTGCATGGGGGACTGGGCCAAAATACCAGCAACAGTGTGTGAAAACCTTGTGAAGTCTTACAGAAAATGTTTGACATCTGTCATTGCCAACAAAGGGTATATAACAAAGTATTGAGATTAACTTTTGTTATAGACTAAATACTTTCCACTATAATTTGCTCATAAATTATTTAAAAATCAGACAATGTGATTGTCTGGATTTTTATTTATTAATTTTTTATTTATTTTATTATTTTTATTTTTATTATTTTCTCATAGGTGAGGTATACCTATGATGAGAATTACAGGCCTCTCTCATCTTTTTAAGTGGGAGAACTTGGACAATTGGTGGCTGACTAAATACCTTTTGCCCCACTGTATTTGTTTATTTTTTGAGCACCTGCATTATCACTTAATCACTTACATATGTATTTATACCCATGTATTTTTGACCAGGACACTTATAAAAGAGATGTTTAATCTCTGGGGTTTTCCTGGCCAAATAAAGGTTAAATCAAAATAAATAAAATAAACGTATACATACAATCAGATCTTAAAGCCCCATAATTACTACCATACAAATGAATACATACTATAGTATTTTATAGCGTGAAGAGTGCTGTTTTTATTTTGACTTTTGAGATCTGCACAGTATTCTCAAAATTACATTGTATCTTAGTTTTTTTTTTATAATCAATTTAGCTTTGCTAAAGTACCATACAACCTGATTTTTGTTGTAATGTCATTCTGTAAATGAAACTCTACATTTATCAATTTTTAGTGTCAAGTTAGACATAATAATTCAAAACTGAAATGAAAAAAAATAAGCTGTCAATATTTTTTCCATTCAAAGAGAGAAAATTTTGTGAAAATATGAAGAAATATAAGCGTTCTGAGTTTTTCTGATGGGGTGTCTTTGTTTTGGTCGAGATGGAAATTTTCCTGACAGTGTTCCCTCCAAAATATCCAGAATGTTCCTGAGTGGTGACGTTAAGGGTCGACATCTCCGTGCAGGTTGTGCAAACATTAACTTAAACATTGAACAGTTGGACATGTGCATTCAAAAGAGAGGTCATATTAAATTCCCCCGTAAAGTTTAGTGCATTTTAGGTTTATCTTGAAATGTCACCTGAAAGCCGAATATCCATAACTTTCTGTGAGTGGTGTATGTGCATTTGAGGCAATTACTTTTTCCTAGAAGGCATAGTTCCACATAGAATTGTGAGATTTGTGCACATGCTGTCACCAGGCCAACATTTAGATTTTGCCTTTTTTTAGTGTATGGTTGTTTTCTCAGCTGTGCTAGTGAGTGAGAAAATGTGTATTTATCTAAATGAATGAGGTCTGAGAAGCATAAATAGTCACAATTTTCAATTACTGACGAGGAATAAGTGTAATGACTGGGTGCCTTTCATTTTGTTGTAGATGATCAGCCGAATTGAGTATGTACACACAAAGAACTTCATCCACAGAGATATCAAACCAGACAACTTTCTCATGGGCATCGGCCGACATTGTAACAAGGTAAGATCTCTATTTCATTGTAGAGATAAAAGTTGTTAAACTGCAGGTCAACATCGCTCTCCAATTATTATGGTATTTAAACATGTCTTGACTTGAGTGCCCTGATGGTAAGTACAGCTCGTTGGCTAAAGGGTTGTCCCATGACATATATTTAGTTAGGGATGTAATGTAATCATATCTCACGGTTTGGTTACTCACGTTACGATAATTATTGCAGTATTGTGGAGAAGCTCATAGTATTGCAGGAAGAATCAGAGTACAGTTGGGCCAGAGAGACGTACTCAGCAAAACCCAAAGACCTCGCTTTTTCTTGCTGGCCAAGTCCTTCTTGATAGTCTTTAGTAGTTTCTGTGCATTTTTCCACAGGTTTTTGTGAAACGGAAATCTTCAAATCATTTATCACTGTGCAACTCTACCCATAATAATAATAATAATAATAAAAAGAATCATGCTATGCTCATAACAAAACTGTCCATTAAGAAATTGTCTTTTTACCAATTAGACAGTATTGGGTAGTACTACGAACGAATGAGTACCAGTTCAGATTTACTCGCAAATCCACTTGAAAAAAACAAATCCCGACTCAATTTTAACATTTAAATGAAAGCGAATCCACGTACGAATTTTATTCTGACGAGCTGCAATGCTGAGAACTTCGTTTACGCCCACCGCCATTTTGACTTATTAACATCATACATGCAAATCAGTTTGCCATTTTGAACTCAAAATAAGCCATTTATGTGAATCGTATAGATCCGAAGAGTTTTTCCTGGTGGGGGTTGGAGGCGTCGCTGTCCTCACTGCGACGATGCGCCGTGGCACTGACGCAATCAGCCTGTGGCATTGCCTGGGAGTTATGGAAGCCTAGATTGCCTTGATCCTTGCTGTCAGTTGTTCTTTGTTTGTGGGTCTGGTGCCCCTCAGTTACCTCTTGATAATACCCCATAGATTCTCAATGGGGTTTAGATACAGCGAGTTGGCTGACCAGTCAAGAACTGTGATTGCATGGGCATCAAACCAGGTTTTGGTGCTTCTGGCACGACCTTGGACCACTGTGCAACAGTCCAGTCCTTCTTCTCCTTGGCCTAGTTGCGACTCTTCCTACGTTGGCTCAGCAGTGGCTTGACCCAAGGAACCGACAGTTGTAGCCCATCTCTCATATGCGTCTGAATGTGGTGGTTTTTGAAGCTGTGACTCCCGCATCATTCCACTCTTTCTGGATCTCTGCTAGATTCTTGAATCTTCTCTGTTTGATAATCCGCTGAAGCCCACGGTCATCTCTTTTGCTGGTGCATCTTCTCCTGCCACATTTTGTCCTTCTATTGATATGCTTGGACACAGCACTCTGTGAACAGCCAGACTCCTTAGCTATGAACCTTTGTGGCTATGGACGGTATCAATGATGGTCTTCTGGCCAGTTGTCAAGTCTGCAGTCTTCCCCATATTGAACCCAACTGAAACAAATGAACCAAACTGAAGCAATTTGACACTTGGGGCTGGAAGCCCAAATTGTTTATTATTATTATTATTTTTTTTTACAAAGTCATAAAATAAATACTCAATCGTTTAAATTGTGGGCCCTGAATCTATAAAAGTTTAACTTTTTGAATGGACTTATGGAACTAAACGTTTCCACGATATTACATTTTTTTGGAAAGGGTCTGTATTTGTTTGGCTACTCTACCCACCTCTGGAGCAGACATCCTCTATTGCTCGTGTTACGTTTTACGAACATTTCTTGCTCATCAGATTAGCCAGTGTCGTATTTGTTGCACTAGTCTTGTATTTTCGCGTTGAGGTGCTGCGGGTCGTGGCCCTGGTTGTGGTCCCAGCGGAACCGCGAAGCACACGTAACATCGGTGACAAGAGCTGATCCGCTAGTAAATCTTACATTAATTAGGAAGCATACCTACAATTATTTAATTAGTTTAAGGATGTTAATGTTAAATGTATTAAGCAACGGAGAGATGTTAGGGGTTGTCACAGCACAGAATGAACTAACTTCAAATTCAGAAATGGCCAATAAAAACAGAATAATACTGTACTTAATATTTTCTTGGAGAATTCATTTGGATTACCCTTTGAAGTTGGTAATAGTGAAACATTAAGTTAAACAGATAATGATTTTAATCAATTCTTTTCCAGAATGAGTGGTTAAAGAGGAGCATGCTATTCATGTGGCACATCTTTAAACTGGCATCAGGTGCTGGTCGAGATGGGCCTGGCTCAAGTTGGAGGCCAAAACAAAAAAGCAAAGAAATTGGGCAAATTTAATTTGAATCTTAAATTTGTACATCAACATGTACGTGAGCGGTGTAGATAAAGGGTTTTCTGCTTGTGCAGAAATGTGTATTTTGCTTTATTGTACTCTTCAGTCTTGCGGATTGCTTCATTTATGTTAAAATAAAATAAAAATCTCTGGAGGGGCCCTAGAGATCCCCCCAGACCTCCCTACAATGTTTCTATTTAATTTTGTTTGCCTTTGGTGTTTGTCTGTAACATGCTTTCTTTCAGCATGTTACATTTGTTTACATTTTTATATTCACAATAGATGCTGGAAGTGCAAAGTCTGGGACCTACACTAACTTGTGGACTAGTAGAGCTGGTGAAACGAATATTTTCAGTTGGTTGCACCAGCACATGATTTGGTCGCACCCTTTTGATGAGGTACAGCATGACCATGGCATGCCATACTTTCATATGAAGTAAAGACCGACAGTGACTCGAGATATAGTTCCAAAATATTTTTACTGTGAACAAGTTTCTCTGAAAGAACGGGTGGCAGACAAAACGGGTCAATTAGTTTAAAAAAAAAAAAAGGCCTTATTTACATTTTATTTGTTCGACTAGAGGGGCCAGCAGCCAGCTCTTATAGTGAGGGCTCCTAATCCCGCTTCCCCTGGGAAAACCACTTAAATTTTAGCACTACCACAACCATATGAATGACGTACATTTAAAAACGATTGTGCACCACCACCATATAAAAGTAGCGTTTGTGATTATTCACAGTATTTTGCATACATGTAGCAAAACAAACCAATTTACCCATTTAAAATCTTAGTCCCAAACAGGACACCACAGAAGAATGTTTGAGTTTGGTGATACGTCCACTACATGTCATGTCTACACTCATAGAAAAGTGTCATTCGACAGCTTGGTAAAGTGCCACCGCCACCAATGAAAATTCAATCAATGCTTTTACTGTCTTTATGGGAATTTTTTATTATATAGTAAAATTCAGATTTAGGGGACAAAATAGCCCCCCGTCCCTGGTTGTCATGGTAATGTGAAGTCTTGTTCGCATTTGCACACTGTGTATTAAAGGTTGGGGTAAAAAGTGGCTCATTTGCATGTGACTGGACAGCCCCCTCAAAACAGGCTGATTTCAACAAGACTGAGTTTGTGTTCTAATTCTTGAAGCATGTCTGACATTTTAAAGGTCCCATATTTTACCAACCCACATTTTCTAGTATTTGGAATATTATATTAGCTCTATGGTGCCTCAGTAGACGTGAAATATGAATTAAAATCGTCCATGCATTCCTGAGTTCTTATTTACCTCACGAGCGAAGATCTCTGCTCCCGAGGCAACGCTGTCAACATAACGTGTGCTCTCCCAAGTAGTGAGGGTTGGGTGATCTACATGGAGGCAACCAATCGGAGGAAATAAAAAGCGGATAAAAAAGTGGGTCAAACAGAGGTACAGGTATGAGCCAAAAAATTTGAATATTGAGGGAAATTCCATTTATTTAAATTTGTTTCAAAAAGTGAAACTTGTATGTTATTAGTTCACCACACGCAAAGTCAAATATTTCAAGCCTTTGTTTCAATTTGGATGATTATGGCAGAAAGACAAAAAACAAAAACAAATCGGCCTTTCACAAAATTAGAATATTTCATGTATTAACCAGGTATTAGTAGTTTGTGGGCAGGTGCCAAATCCTGCTGTAAAATAAAATCGTCTACAAAAAGCTTGTCAGCAGCGGGAAGCATGAAATGCTCTAAAATTTCTTGGTAAACAGCTACGTTGACTGTGGACTTGATGAAAGACAACGCACCCACACCAGCAAATGACATGGCTCCTCCCCAAACCATTACTGACTGTGGAAACTTCACACTTGACTTTTGTGCTTCCCCAGTTTTCCTCCAGACTCTGGGACCTTGACTTCCAAATGAAATGCAAAATTTACTTTAATCTGAAAAGAGGACTTGGGACCACAGGGCAACAGACCAGTACTTTTTCTGCTTTCTCTCTCTCCGTGTGCCTCAGGACAGACGCTTCTGACGTTTTTGGTTCAGGAGTGGCTTGGCACATGGACTTCTACAGCTGTAGCTCATGTCATGCAAACGTCTGGATGTTGTGGTTCTTGATGAACTGACACCAGCCTCAGTCCACTGCTTATGAAGCTTCCCAAGATTTCTGAATCGCCGTTTCTTGACAATCCTCTCAAGGTTTTCCCCTTCCTCTTAACACTCTGTTAATGTACAGTGGGTACGGAAAGTATTCAGACCCCCTTAAATTTGTCACTCTTTGTTATATTGCAGCCATTTACTAAAATCATTTAAGTTCATTTTTTCCCCTCATTAATGTACACACAGCACCCCATATTGACGGGAAATAAACAGAATTGTTGAATTTTTTTTTTTTATTAAAAAAGAAAAACTGAAATATCACACAGCCATAAGTATTCAGACCCTTTGGTGTGACACTCATATATTTAACTCAGGTGCTGTCCATTCCTTCTGATCATCATTGAGATAGTTCTACACCTTCATTGGAGTCCAGCTGTGTTTGATCATACTAATTGGACTTGATTAGGAAAGCCACACGCCTGTCTATATAAGACCTTACAACTCACAGTTCATGTCAGAGCAAACGCGAATCATGAGGTCAAAGGAACTGCCTGAAGACCTCGAGACAGAATTGTGGCAAGGCACAGATCTGGCCAAAGTTACGAAAAGATTTCGCTGCACTTAAGGTTCCTGAGCACAGTGGCCTCCATAATCCTTAAATGGAAGACGTTTGGGACGACCAGAACCCTTCCTAGAGCTGGCCATCCGGCCAAACTGAGCAATTGGGGGGAAGAGCCTTGGTGAGAGAGGTAAAGAAGAACCTAAAGATCACTTTGGCTGCGCTCCAGTCGGGAGATGGGAGAAAGTTCTAGAAAGTCAACCATCACTGTACCCTTCCACCAGTTGGGGCTTTATGGCAGAGTGGCCCAACGGAAGCCTCTCCTCAGTGCAAGACACATAAAAGCCCGCATGGAGTTTGCTTTTAAAAAAAAAACACCAGAAGGACTCCAAGATGGTGAGAAATAAGATTCTATAACTTTTTGGCCTTAATTATAAGCGGTGTGTGTGGAGAAAACCAGGCACTGCTCATCACCTGTCCAATACGGTCCCAACGGTGAAGTATGATGGTGGCAGCATCATGCTGTGGGGGTGTTTTTCGGCTGCAGGGACAGGACAACTGTTTGCAATCGAAGGCAAGATTAACGCGGCCAAGTACAGGGATATCCTGGACGAAAACCTTCTCCATAGTGCTCAGGACCTCAGACTGGGGTGAAGGTTCACTTTCCAACTAAACAATGACCCTAAGTGCACAGCTAAAATAATGGACTGGCTTCAGAACAACTCCGTGACTGTTCTAGAATGGCCCAGCCAGAGCGCTGACTTAAACCCAATTGAGTATCTATGGAGAGACCTGAAAATGGCTGTCCACCAACGTTCACCATCCAACCTGACAGAAATGGAGAGGATCTGCAATGAAGAATGGCAGAGGATCCCCCAATCCAGGTGTGAAAAACCTTTTTGCATCATTCCCAAAAAGACTCATGGCTGTCTTGGCTGAAAAGGGTGCTTCTACTATATACTGAGCAAAGGGTCTGAATACTTATGGCTGTGTGATTTGTTTTTCTTTTTTAATAAATCTGCAAAAATTCCAACAATTGCGTTTTTTTTCTGTCAATATGGGGTGCTGTGTCTACATCAGTGAGGGGGGAAAAAACCAAAAATGATTTTAGCAAATGGCTGCGATATAACATTTGGGATTAGCCTTTGAAGTTGGTAATAGTGAAAAATGAAGTGAAACGGACAATGATTTTAGTCAATTCTTTTCCAGAATGAGAGTGCTTAAAGAGGTGGATGCTGTTCATGTGGCACAACAAAGCAGGCATCAGGTCCAGGCGGAGATGGGCCTGGCTCAAGTTGGAGGCTAGAACAAAAAAGTAAAAGAAATTAGGCAAATTTAATTTTAATCTAAAATGTATACATCAACATGTACTTTAGCGGTGTAAATAAGTTTTTCTTCGTGAAGAAAATTTGTTTTTTTGCCTTATTGTACGCTTTAAAGTCTTCCAGATTGCTTAATTTGTTAAGATAAAAAAAAATGTCTGGGAGTGTTTGCATGTCTAATAATAGATATTAATTCCCCAAACTTGAATATTATTTCATACCTTGAATTCGGTACATACAATGCAAGTTTGTTGCTAATGGCAAGCAAATATACAATATATCGTAAACCTGTACAACGCTGGTTCCCAGGTTTTGCCTGATCTTCTTGCAATTATGGACAAAAGGGACCTAAATCCATGCACACGTATATATCCAACACCAGCCTGTGGCATCCAGACTAATGTTCTGTAAGATTTCATTGTAAAAGATTTGTACATGCATCACAGTAAAGTCCTCATAAATTAAATTCAAATGCAACGTACATTTTATTTATTTATTTTAATTTTATTTTTATTAAGACTCCCATATTTACAGATGGATTATAGTCAGGACTGCTTTGGTGATTGCTTTTTGTGCCTAGTGTGAACAATATAAAGGCTGAATTAGAATAATATATCTAATATTATAATGCAAAACAAAATCATAAAGTTAAGCGCCTCACCATTATATAAATTGTCGAAAGCACACTATCGTTGTGAGTAGGGTCCACTTGTCTCTTCTAATTGCTGTGATCCAAAGCTTTCGACAAGTTTCAGCAAAAGCTCTTTGGATTATTCTTATCAAATCTACATGTACAGCTGATGACGCAACACAACACTACCATTGTTAAAGAATGAAATCAAGTGCAACCCATTCATAAATACTTTTGTAATTTTTCATACGTTTTTATCGCAATATATACAGTTACCGGTGAAGGATTCATTTAGGTCACATCGCCAGCCCCTATGCTCGACCCACGTACACATTTCCCTGAATTTTTAACTCCCCACCTAAGTGCAAGAACTGGATTGAGCATGGGCCGATTGGTCATGCGTGCACCCCAATCTGCACGCGTGACCACTCGGCCCATGCTTAATCCAACTCTTTCACAAGTAGTGCTTTATTTTTTTAATTTTATTTTTTTTGTGTGTGTGAGAAGTGTGAATTTATGCATTTGATATTCTTGTATTGTGACCTTTATACAATTAGTCAAGGAATAAGAAGCAGTTTACCATTTGAAATAGTTGTTTTTAAATAAGTTCACTTGAAATTAGTTAATTACAAAATGCAGATTTTGCTGACAAGCAAAGTAAACAGAATTTTGCAAGTGGAAACAAAAGTTGCTCTCTTAATTCACACAAAACATAACGAAAATGTAACTATCCTAGGTACGGACTGTACCACGGGTTACCTATACCGTCCCAACCCTAGTATGGCCAGTCTACCATACAGGCCGCATTGATGGATTGCTGGAATGCTGGAGCTCTGACATGGTGAGCTTCGGCTTCTTAGTCACCTCACTGACTCAGGCCTTTCTCCCACAATTGCACAGTTTAGACAGGCTGCCAGCTCTAGCAGGAATCATGGTTGTTTCAAAATTCCATTGATGGATGAAGGTGAACGCTGCTCATTGGCGGAACAATTTCTGTACCCTTCCCCAGATCAGCCTCCACAAAATCTTGTCTTAGATCTCTGCAGAGCTGTCATGTCCTTTTTTTATTTATTTTTTATTATTTTTTGCATTATTGCACATTCGCTGTAGGCAAGTATTTGTTAAAGTTGATAAGAGTAGCTGATTTTCTCTTAAAAATAAATGGCCTAGTAAAAATCTGTTAGCTTAGTATTGTGTCTCCTTAAAATTGGTCAAATTGGCGACATTTTCAGACATCAATGGCAAGGAATGAGTTAATGTACTTTTATAGGTTCATTTTCTCAAGTGACGAAGCAGAGTTGACGTACTAATTCGTTTCCGTTTTTTGGTTCCTGTATGACTGTCTAGCATTGTATATACAGGAACAGTATTTTACTCCATAAACACATAGGTTGCCAGCTATTTTGCTCTTCAAAATTGGCTAATCTTCACTATAGCGCGGTTCCGGCCAGACGAATGTGACAAGTATATTGGCCCAGCTAGTCATATGTTTTGCGACGTCATCTGATAGCTTAGCGATTGGCATTGTGTTCCCGTCTTTCTCTTATCCTCTGCCTGTCTTCAGTTTTTGCGATACTTGCCTCAAAATAACATGCGACAAGCATTCCCCCCCACGAACAGCGGAAAGTAGCGGGTTTTGGCAAAAATAGGGACCCTCTGTTTAATCATCATTATTTTGCCAAGTATGTCCAAAAATCACACAAGGAATTTGTCTCCGGTAGTTGGAGCCGCTCTAGTACGACGACAGAGTGAATCGACAACACATTTGAGACATAAAGACATTGAGAAAAACAGTCACTGAGCAATAAAGCATTGCTAGTTATCTGGTAATGCCGGTACAATATATATATATTTTTGGGGACAATTGTGCAAAAAGATGCAGTGTCCTCTACCACTTAGAATGACTAATATAGCAATAGTCCGGTGCAATGGCCATTGTGGAAAGGGTGCCGAGACTATAAGGAATGTATGCAGTTTAAAATGACGAGTAGTGCGATAATCTGGGACAATGTTTATTGTGCAAATGTTGCAGATACTCCTAAGTCAGTGTGCAAGTGGTGAAATGCTACTCTGGCATGAGTGGCCAGTATTGGTCAACAACAGATATAGAAATAGTGCAGCGTGGCGACGATGATGATGGAAAAACCATGGAGTTCCCATAATTCAAAGCGACATGCAAATTTGACTTATTACAGGAAAAAAAGATGTTCATATTTGTCATTGTTTGTTACCAGTAGTTTATTCAATGCCAATGCAGTGTGCGGTAATTGATTCTGTGAAAAAAATTTGTTAAACAGGTTGCCCTTATTTAAGGATCAAGGCAACTGACGCTGCATATGCTGGCTGTGTATTTGTCCTTGAAAAACAGCGTAAAATGGGTCGTTCAAAACACCGTTCAGAAGAGTGTTCTTTGATTAGGAAATTAATAAAAGCGGGGAAAACCTATAAAGAAGTGCAGAAAATGGTAGGCTGTTCAGCTAAAATGATATCAAATGTTTTAAAATGGCAAAAAACAAAGGCGCGGAAGAAAAAGAAACGGTGGTTGGTCCTATTTATCGCATACGAGAGATCATAGATCAGTTTGAGTACATCAGAATACTGGAAGAAGTCATGTTCTTGTATGCTGAAGAGGAAACGCCTTTGAAATGGGTGGTTCAACAAGACAATAACTCCAAACACACCAGCCAGCGAGCAATATCATGTTCCAGACAAACAGCATTCAAGTAATGGAGTGGCCAGCACAATCCCCAGACCTTAATCTCATAGAAAACATGTGGGCTGACATAAAAAATGCTGTTCATGAATCAAAACCAAGAAATACAGAGGAATTGTGGAACGTAGTGCAATTGTCTTGGACTGCAATACCTGTTGACCGGTGCCAGAAGTTGGTCAACTCTATCTACCACAGATGCGAAGTAGTTATCAGAAACCGCGGTTATGCAACTAAATATTAGTTTGATTCTCATGAAAGTTGAATCTTGAAGCATTTCTTAGTTTATACAGTACATTTTGAGTTTGTAAAGACAGATGTCGACACTGCTTATTTATTTTTTTTTAAACACGCCCCTTTCAGTTAATGATTCAGTTTCACAGAATCAGCAGCATGCGTGTCATGCCTGTTGGGTCTGTTGGTTTTCTGTACCTTTACTAAACCGTCTAGAAACTTACTTGCAGTGTAGAAGTTGAAATTCTAACAAAAAGTGCTTTATCTTGCTAGTGATGTGGGACTGCCATTATTTTGAACACAACTGTATATGCTTATTTCACATTTATTAATGATTTATGGCACTGTGTCATTATCAAACTGTGGGTGTGAGTGAGGTGTGTGTATTAAAGAGATCAAGTCAATTCCACTGGCTATTCAGCAATGTTCTGTATGACATTGCTTGTTAATAGTAAATTATTCTTTACGCTGAAGTGTACACACTTGCAGGGGCCGGCCGTCACTGTGTTCAGCATGACATGTTATGTATGTGACGTTATTTCGGTAGTTTTGTTGAAAAAAGTATTTTGGTTCAAAACCAACAATGGCGTTTTGGGCTATTTTTGGCTGAAATATTTCCGCGCTCGAAATTTTGGTACATCACAAGAAATAACACACTGGATTTAAGCATGGAAGGCTTTATAAGGAGGTGTGTACAGGGCTCTACACTAACCTTTGCATGAGTAGTACTGGTGCAACCAACCTTTTCAGTTTGTCGCACCAGCACATGATATGGTTGCATTTTTGAGGAGGTACAGCATGACCATAGCATACCAGAGTTTTGAATGACACTGACTAGAGCTATATTTGCTAAATATGTTACTATGAACAGCTATATTTGCTAAATATGTTACTATGAACAAGAAGTTTGTCCGTAACAACTGGTGACATACAAAACGGGTCAATTAAAAAAAAAAAACGAATGCTTTTAAGTGATCATTTGTTTGACTCAGAGGGGCCAGTTTTTATGAGGGCTCCTAACCCTCTTAATTCTGCGCATTACCACAACCATATGATCAACATACATTAAAAAGTGATTTCATAAGTGTACCACCACCATATAAAAGTATCGTTTGCTTATTCACGCTATTTTGCAAATTATTTACTCTCAAAACAAACCATTTTACCCATTAAAACTCATAGTCCCAAATAGAACATGGATACATCATTACTACTGCAATTATTGCATTTTATTTTAATGAAATAAAATGGGCTCAATTTTATTTTTTTCCCCATACAATCTTTGTCTGGGCTTTTTAACTCTGCACATATAGTATCTGAATATGTCTCTGATATAAACAGGGTTTAGACAGACAGACAGACAGGTTAGCTTTGCTAGCTTCATAACAACATGAGTAAAACCTTTGCACATGGGTCTGTGTTTGTAATGAGTGAAATGAAAACAAGAGACAAATTAAGCAGGCAATATTTGCAGTTAGCGGCATAGCCTCCCCACAAACTCGCACACCCACCCTCGTAAATTTGAAACGATCATTTGAGACGTCACTCGGGGAAACAACTTTTGTTTTTTTCCCATGACAAATGTAGCAGCTTTGATCATCCATCCATCCATCCATTTTCCTTCCTGTTTATCCTCACTCGGGTCGCGGGTGTGCTGGAGCCTATCCTAGCTATCTTTGGGCGAGAAGCGGGGTACACCCTGAACTGGTCACCAACCAATCGCAGGACACACATAAACACACAACCATTCACACTCACATTCACACCTACGGGCAATTTAGTCCTCAATCAACCTACCATACATGCTTTTGGGATCTGAGAAGAAACCAGAGTACCCAGAGAAAATCCATGCAGGCACGGGGAGTACATGCAAACTCCACGCAGGCGAGGCTGGATTTTAACCCGGGTCTCCAAAACTGTGAAGCAGATGTGCTAACCAGTCGGTCACCATGCCACCCAGCTTTGGTAATCTTTTGTGTAAAAAGAAAAGCGGTAGGTGACTTGCATCAGGAGGAGTTAACGGCTTACCGGACTTCACAAGGTAGGTGCGGGCTAGCTAGCTTGCATACCAGTAGTCCAGATGAGTTGACTGCTCACACAAATAAATAACAGCCCAGCGTCAATATAGGTACGTGGTGGCTACTGGCCAGGCACAACAGCGTACTGGCCTCCCCGATGCGCATATGTGGGGCGCGTGTACGCAACGATGCGTTGGATAATGGTGTGTCTTAACTGGAAGAAGCAGTCAATTATGTTACAGCAGGTAGCCAATCAAATTGCAGCGGGTCACTTTTAACTCAAATGAAATTCATAACGACGATAGACACGGTGTCATAGCACTCTCTCGCACAGGAAGCGATTGCAGTGGAAAAAAGGCAACTTTCAACCATTAAAACATGCTCTCGCTCAAATGCAACACGATGGAAATTTTTAATCGCACAAGCTGGAAAAAAAAGGATCACGTGACCAATTTGATCGCCGTCTCGAGCCCTCGTGTTTGTGTTGTATTTCCAAGAAAAACAAAATTATTTTTCTTTGGTTGATATTTCAGTTTGTACACAGCAATGTACTGTAAAGGCTACTTTCTTCTTCGTCTCATTTTCTTTTCTAGACCGCACACTCCTTTCTGTAGTGCCCCTAGTGGTTGGACAAGGCGCCACAGTATGTGTGTGTGTGTTGTTGTTTGAAGCACTTTTATTGACGTTTAAGATGTCAGTCAGCCTGGTAAATGGCAGATGAGGAGGCTAGCGAGAAATTATCATTGAGAATGTGTGTGTGACTCATTTGTGATCGCCGTGCGCTTTGAAGCCTTTCAAGCTGGTTAGCTTAGCTCACTAGTTGCTAACGACAACAGTTGACTATGAGGAGTGTAAACTTGAGTGAACAAGAGGAGAACCAGTGACATTATCAACCACTGGATGCGGTTTCAGGCTCATGTTTGTGCTACAAAGGGCAGGTTTGTTCATTTATTTAGCTCTGTATTATTCCCACGATTCCTAAATGATTTTCTCATGAAAAACCTCAGAGTGCTTCATTTGTATTTGTATTTAACTGTTTGGAACAGGGATTCTCAAATGTTGGGTCCAGCTAGGGACTCCATACATTGGAGAAATTGTTCCAAGGACCCCCTCCTAATTCTAACACCAATTAAACATCTCTTCAAGGAAAAATCTGGCCAAACAAGTAAAATCATAGCTGAAATCATAAATAACAATAAGCCGCTTTTTTCCCTTTTGTTTTATTGCAGACTAGGGATGAAGCTTGGCTGGTTTCAGGCGATCCAGAGGGAGTCCACTCATCTGACTCATAGTCCATTAGAGCAAAACGTATAGTATGGTACACAATAGGACACAAAAGGAAAGTACAAGAGAAAATCTTTATATTTAATGACCATAATTAGTTTTTACCCAGTTTTCTTACAAAAAAACCCCAAGAATCTTAAGAAATTTCACCTGCACTGTCCAGTATGCAGGTCTTTATTTCACAGTCACACTGGATAAATTTTTGCAAAAGTGATTTTCAGCCACTGAATCGTTTCAGATCGTGTTGTTCTAAATAAACCAATATTCTCCTTGAGTTATATGGAATCGTTGCCTAAACCCATCGTTGCACCCCTAACGATTATATTTAATGAAGTTTTGTTCAACATTGTCAACAGGGAATATTGAGCAATGTATTTTAGCACTGTTTTCAATGTGTTGTACCCTGACCAATGCTCATGACTTGCACCACCTCTATCATTAGAAAGACCAGGAAATAATCTTCCTTGTCAGACTGCTCGAACAAGTATTCTAAGCATCTAAACATAGATGTTTAGAACAGTATGACAGACTTGATGAACCACTGAACACCTGTCACACTACTACTTCTGGTTGGGCAAATAAATTGTTGATTGTAACACAATAGCAAAAGCTCTTTGATCAAACTGTGTTGCTGTTTCTGAGTAAGACAGTAGCTGTTAGCATCTGTACCACTACTTGTAAAGTTAGCATCCCTTTGTTCTTTATTTTTTTCAACGGAGGTGACTGAGTTCTACTGAAACACAAAAGAGGCTCAAGCAATTTAAAAAAAATAATGAAAAGAATCATTCCTGATTAAACGTGACTCTTGAATAATGAAACGCCTAAGAACCCATGATAGCTTCCTGCAACTCATAGAATTAAATGCACAACTACCCCCAACATTTTTCAAACCTGAAGCCTCTTCAAGACTCCAAGCCAGTCAGTCCATTTTCACTCACCTTAAACGTAGATCACAAACCACCAAGAGTAACTTTAGTCGCCTACTGAAACGTATTTCCAAGTGTTTGTGAAGACAAAAGTCCTAAAATGTTCAGTAAACAGTAAATGGGGGGATTGACTAACAAAATATGGACAATTTTTTTCAGGGAGCATATTTGTTTTTATTAATTTAATAAGTCATTCTCTGTTAACCATAATACCATTACATACTGCTTAATTGGTATTTCCTGTGGTATCTTGAGTTTTGTTTTCAAGTCATTATATAGGCAGTGCAGTAAGCATTAAACTTTTGAGTTCCTCACTCAAAAGTTGTTTGTTTGGGGTATTTGGTTCTTTTGATGCGATACACTACTGTTGTTTAGCGATACTAAATCCATTGATTTTCGTTGCTTTAAAGGTTCTGTTACAGATGTAACTGTGGTGTAATTGGTCTTTCCCAGAATGTCTGCTATTGCTTGTTTGGGGAAAGTTAGTGAATATCCACCAATGTCTCTCATGTTGCCACACTTAACAGACTAAAAATAACAAAGCATGCTTATATGCTGCCCCACTATATAGTACATCAGTTTAACCCAGGAAATGGTTTTGTCTTCTAATATTGCTATATTGTACAACCATTGTCATCTTATTTTAAGTATCATCATGCTGGAGAATTTGTCAAAAGGACATAGCATTGCATGTGTTTAGTATTTTATTGCTCTGAAGCAAGGACAATACCTGTTTACTGTTGGAAAGCAGATTAATTTCTCTAAATGATGCCCCATTTGAAAGGAACATCTGAATTACGTACCTTGCAACCTTTTTAAAAAGTTTATTCTGCTGTTGCAATTGCTTGGTGTAACAAGGAAGAAGAGAAAAAAGCCACTTCCACCTTATTCTTTCAACAAACGGTCAAGAGTATCAGTTGCTAGTGGAAGAACCAACAGCTTGGCACTTTATGCTGTGGAGTGGCAGTTTATTCTTCTGTCAGGCATCATCAAAATTATAAGACAATCTGATTGTTCTGGTCGTAAACGGCATGCCAAAACCGAGGTGGTCTGTTGGTTTAAAGTCGGGACTGTTCTAATCTCCATCTGTCTGTGTTAAGATTGCCTTTGATGATGACAAGACAAGTCATGAGATTGGCTGTTTACTGTCCATTCTGGATTCCCTTTCCTGTTCAAATGCCAGGTTTTTCAGGATATAAAATAAGGAGCCAAAATAAATCATAAAAAAAAATACACTTTTTATGTGCCGCTAGAATGTGTACAACTCAATTGGAAAAACTGACATTTAATTCAATTTAATGCTTTGTTGCACCACCTTTGCTTTTATTTCAGCAATTATTTTTTTTGTGTGGGACATACCTGAGGAGGCCTGTCATGATAATTATTGTACAGACTTATTGTTTGATCAATAAAATGGACACGATCGTTTTTCCGGGCTCGATAAATTGTCATTGTGGTGGAGCGGTGGGCGCATCACACAGGGAGCTGACAGAGTTGGGGGGGCTGTGTCATTAGCCACTAGTGGGCTCATGGAACGCCGGCGGACCAGTTCACTCTTGCTGGTGTTGACTCCGTCCTATACTCCACCGCATTGCTCCATGAGCAGCACGTAGATTCACACAACGGAGACACTTAAAGGTCCCATATTTTGGCTATTTAGACCTCTATAGACTGACTCTCTAACATGGACTCAGTATAAAAGTGTCAGTTTCATTTAAAAAACACTATTTAAAAACACCTTGGGTTTGTTTGTGTCCAGAAAAGGGCCCTCTGATAGCTACGTCCGTTTTGACGCAGTTTTGTATCCGCTTTGTCCATATTTGGCTCAGACCGCCCCCTTTCCTCTGATCGGTTGCATCCATGTAGAAGACCCACTTGTGAGAAAAAACTGCACTGGCTTTGTAACGAAGAGGTAGGCGGAAATCTTTGCTAGTGACGTAGATAAGCTGGAAATTCGAATGATCTCCTGGGATTTCAGGCTTCTGAGCAGAAAATTAAGAATGCATGGACTTTTTAAATTCATATTTTGCGTTTACTGAGGCACTACAGAGCCAATATTACATCCCAAATACTAGAAAAATTTTGGTTTGGTAAAATATGGGACTGTAGTATGTAGTATGACGCCCTCGACTTTCCCATTCATTGTGTATGTGCTGAGGGGACAGCAGCGTGACGCGGTCCTCTAAGAGAAATATATTCTATTCTGGAGCGGTGACGTCAGAGAGCTCCTGGGAATGGCAATGGGAGGGGGGCTGGAAGTGATTTGTGAGTGCTATTTTGGCGGACTTGTACTGTAAACAGCCAGGGGGAAATGGAGGAAGGCATAGTAATTGCGGTATCCCACTATCCCGAACTTAAGCCCAGTAGAAAAAGGATATACTGAGACATCTCTGCAGGAGGGTGTCGTTTAAAACGTCAGCGCCTCTCTCTGCATTGTTTTGTTGGTCCCCAATTAACACAAACACGGGAAAGTTAACTGTTTATTAAGCATAACTTCAGTAGCACACTTTATTTAGCCAGAAGTTGCCTACAGTGAACGTCAACATATATTTGATTGACAGGTGAAGGGCTCGTCTTCAACGGACAAACCACAGCCTTGCAGCTTGAGGGCGGAACTTATTTTTTCAGAAAGCCTGGCTCTCAGTCTCCGCTCTAATTTATCCAAAAGAGTTCTATAGGATTGAGGTCAGGATTCTGCAGGCCAGGCAAGTTAATCCACATCAAATTCTATCATCCGTGTCTTCATGAACTTTGATTTGTGTACTGATGCATGTCTAAACTGTTGCCATAAATTTGGAAATGTCCAAAATAATAGCCCCTGAGCTCCAGGTAAAGGAACTTGCTTCTGCGTACCAAGAGATTTTGGACAGTCAGTTTGGGGATTACCCCGTCCTGTTCCAACATGTCTGCATCGGTGCACAAAGCAAGGTCCATAAAGACATGGATGAGAGAATTTGGCATGGAAGAATTTGACTGGCCTGCAAAGAGTCCTGCCGTCAAGCTGATTGAACACCTTTGGGTTGATTTCAAGTTGCGAGTGAGCCACGCTTTTTAGTCCAACATCAGTGTGTGACCTCATAAATATGTTCCTGGATGAATGGGCAAAAATTCCCATAAACTCACTCCTAAACCTTGTTGAAAGCCTTCCCACAACTAAACCTTGTTGAAAGCCTTCCCACAAGAGTTGAAGCTGTAAGGGTTAAGGGTATACCAACATTGTATTAAACCATATGGATTTAGGATGGGATATCAGTTAAAATCATATGTGAGTCAAGGCAGGTGAGCGAATAATTTTAGCAATATAGTGTGTCGTCATGTATAGTATATAGGGTTGTGCATCGAGAACCGATTGGAACCGGGACTAACATTCCGGTTCTCCCGGAACAGTTCAAATTTAAAAATTTCCATTCCCAGTTTTGATGCCCAGTTCTCCAGCTGCGAAGAAGTGGCAAAAAACAACGAAGAAGCGGCATAAACCAAGGAAGAATGCGCACGATGACGTGCTTGTGCCCAACAGCGGCCGCGGTGAACAAAAGTGTGTCTTAACTTTGTTAAAATTAAAAAGTTAAAATTAATGACCAGTCGCCTCAGTGAACATTTAGAATAAGATTACATTGTGCAAAAGAGGCTTTCAGGATGTGTAGCGTCCGACGTGCTCCGAGCCTTAGCCTACACCGCGCTTAGCTTCAGTGAAGTCAACTCACTGTCAAATGGGTGAGTGAAACTGTAAAATAAGTCTATGCCATCATTGAGACAGCTAACAAAGTAAACGGTTGCTTGCACTTTTGCGCTGATGGTTTTTAGTGTTTATTTTAGTCTTCAAAGCAACGTAAGTGCCGAGGACATAAAAAAGCTTAATTTAACATTGGGCTAAAACCTCACCGTAGCAACTTTACATCACAATGAATTAAGACAAAATTCACAAACGTCTCACAGTATCACAAACACTAACCTTGTTACTTATCGGTGGGCAGGGAAAGGAAACAGTTTTTTATAGCATTTGGTTCCATCCATTAAAAAATTAAAAATACATTTTAAGTCACCGGTGCCGTGTGAAGTTACTTTTCGTGCCAAAATGCTGAGTTCCGGTGCGTACCCTTCAAAATAAAAGGCTACAAGCTTAAAACAGGAAGTCAAGTTAAAAGCTGCACATATAAACCATTTGATGTAATGAAACAGTCCCAAATAACTATTGTAGCAATTCTATATTTAACTTTTAGCTGAAACATCAATTAATGAATATTAAGTCAATTAGACTAGTTCCACACACATTGCCTTTTAGTTCATAGGTTTAATATTGATACTGGTTATAGAGAACCTCGAGTCAAATGTTAATTTTAGTCTATGCTGCGGGCTGCTAAGAAAATGGATGATCATAATTTGGACACCTTTTTATTTAAACCACGCAAACTTTTTTTTGTCCAAGCCCCCTAAAAGAATCGGAATAGAGAATTGTTTGGAACCTGAATCAGAACCGGAATCGCTCAAATTCAAAGGATGCCCAATCCTAATAGTATATCGTCATAAGAAAATTATTGTGATTAGACCTAGGTACATGTGCCAATTTCTTTTTTTGCAAAAAGTCTCAAAATTTTGATAAGATTGCAAGGCCAACGCCTGTGCGCAGCCCTCTTCAGATCACCATGCAGATGTTCGATTGAATTCAAGTGTGGACTTGTTTTTTTTGTGTGTGCATGCTTTGGGTCATTATTATGCTGAAAGATAAAGTTCATCTTCAGCTTGCAGTGCCTGAAGGTTTTGTGGTAACACTGACTGACTGGTATTTGGAATTGTTCATAATTCCCTCCACTATGACTAAGGCCCCAGTTCCAGCTGAAGAAAATCAGCCCCAAAGCATGACGCAGCCACCACCACAATGCTTCAGTGTAGGTATAGTGTTCTTTTGATGATATCCAGTGTTGTATTTGAACGAAAATCAGGTTTTGGCATTTATGGCCTAAAAGTTCAACCTTGGTTTCATCAGACAGTAACACATAATTTTCCAATATGCTTTGGGTGATTTCAAGTGTGTTATTGCAACATTTAGTCGGGCTTGGGTTTTTTTCTTTGTAAGGTACGGCTTCCGTCCTGCCATCCTACGCCACAGCCCAGACATAAGATGGTTGAAGATTGTCACATGTACTGAACAGCCAGTACTCGCCAGAAATTTCTGCTGCTCCTTCAATGTTGCTGTCTGCCCCTAGGCAGCCTCCCTGACCACTTTTTCTTGTCTTCATTTTGGTGGGATGTCCATTTCCTGGTAATGTCACTGTTGTGTCATATTTTCTTCACTTTATGATGGCTGTTTTCACTGGGTTCCATTGTCTAATGCCTTGTAAATTATATATCCATCTCCTGAGTGATACCTTTTATCAATCGGTTTCATCTGAGGCTATGAAAGCGCTCTGCTGGCTATGGCTTGTGCAGTAAGATGTGACAACAAAAAATGTCAGAAAAGGCCTGGTACAACATTTAATTATAGTTGCCGTTAATCAAGCAATTTAAATGGTGGCATGTGTGTGCTTACTCCCATTTAACGGTTTTGTGATTGGTTAATTCTGAACATGACCACATCCCCACTTAGAAGAGGGTGTTGCACACCCTCCCTCTCTAAAATCTTTATTTTTTTTGGGTGGTGGTTGTAAAAATTAGGTCACATTTAATTTTGGAGAAAATTTTAATGATTTGTCTCTTTCTATCTTTTTTTGTTACAAAAACCTGGCATTTGAACAGGTCTGTGTAGACTTTTTTTTTTTGTATATCCACTGTAGTCATGCAGTTGTTGACTGCAAACCTATAGAAGGCTAGAGTTCGCAAAAGCTGAATGTGTGAGGATCAGCACCTGATTGTCAGTACCTGGAAAAGAACGAGTCGATGGCCACAGCAGAATGAGAGCTGTTAGAAAACTCAGTACATTTTACATGGGCGTAAGACACATACTCAGCTGTGCTGCTCATCCCACAAATACATATTCCTTAAAAATGATGTAATTTAAAGGGGAAATGGGCAGGCTTTCCAACCGTATACAATATATTGCCAGGCATTGTTATGGAGAAAACAAAAAACATTTCTTTTGTTTACATTTAAATAGATCTTGGCCATTTAACTGAATGCTAAAGCTAAAAGTACAATTGTTGTAAGGTTGTAGTTATCCTTTTATTCTCTACCTATCTTACCGCACCAGGTCTTATGAGCAATTATTGCAGCCCACAATCAAGGTGTATATGCCATTTTGTTGCCAGTCTGTTCTGGCTTTTTTAAAAAGCGGTCATCAGAGAGGATACTGAAGTTTTACCTTCTTGTACAGGGTTGATCTTTCCATGGTTGTCTTGACAGAAGAAAATCACACCTGTGATTCTTCTTGACAGATGACAGTTTGATCATTACATACAGCATATATACCCCAAAAAGGGCCTTTTGGTTTTAGGTCCAACCTTAATTACACAAGAGGTGCTTGCTTAGTTGTACAGAACCAATTGGTATCAAACTAAGTGGGTACAACCAGAAGTGCCTGTTGTACTCTTGTTAACTGTGACTAAAGGTGGATAGAGGCTGTGTGATTTTTTTTGACCCCCTGCCCCTCTACTGTCTGCCCTAGTGTTTAGACTCGTCAGTGGGGAAGAGGAAAAGAAGCTTGGCGGTTAGCTCTTCTCAGGACCCATCTTTCTCAGGATTAAACCAGGTGTGACCTTTACCGCAACACCAGCTGCCTCACAACAGCAGTTGTCGCTTCGCAATTATAATTAACTATACAGGCATAGTGAATGACAGTACACCATTAGTGTTCATCTTGCACCTATTATACCTGACCACCCAGTGTGCACTTCATTCCATTGGAAGAGGAGGGTAAAACCTTTCAACATAATCATCTAGGCAATGGCTGTCTCGTCCCAGTCCTGCAGTGTTTGGAGACCAGTTATCTCTGACTTAAATTAAAGGCAGCTCTTGTCTCTTTGTTTGGCCCGTGAGTCAAATATTATAAACCAGTGTCCATCCTGGTGTGGTTGAAGTGCCGTTTTTCAAGAAATGGTGTGATGATAACATAACCTTTGGAATGAAGAATTTGAAAATTGAAGTTTGGTCCTATTATAAATTCATAAGGAAAGTGTGTTTTAAGTAAAACGTGTTGTCTTGTGGAGATTGAACATATTTGTTGAATTGTAGCCAAGCTAATAGAAGTATGATATTTCATTGTAACAGAAGCGGGAAAAAGTGGATGACGTTCAGGGAATGTCTCACAATTTTAGAATTGATTTCCACTATATCTTTTGGAAATTTTCACATTTCCAACTTGGCATTGTAATCAGGGGTTTTATCTTATCTAGACTCACATGTGAATCCCACGCTTTGTGAGTACAAGATTTGCCCCATTAGTTTTACACTTATGTGCTAATTGCAGAATTGCTGCATAATTTGACAGAGGTTCCAAACACTATTATCATGTTTCCAATTTCAGATCACTACGGCTGGTAGAGAATGAGGGTTTTGCACTGCCTGTGGCTGCTTCTGTCACCAAAACATGCTTTATTTTCAGTGTTCTCGTTTTTTCACCATGATGGGGATATTGTACAAATGCCAAGGGGAGGGAAGGGCGGGGGTAAATTAGACACAGCAAATGTCTGAGCTCCACTAAATGTGTGAAACTACAATGCAAACAGAGGCCAAAAGATTCACTGAAGCAGCCAGTATGAGAGAGTTGCAGGTACATCAGGTGTGCTAGTGTAAGGTGCACCTGCATTTCTTTTCTGATCTGGTGAGTGTGATTATTGTACAGTCCTAATTTCTATGTAGAGGGTTTGTTTGGAACAGACTTTAAATTAGTTTCCTTCCAATAAGTGATACCTTTTCAAGATGGCATTCATTGTTCGTCTAATTATTTTCAATTTGTTACTATTTGTGTTTGTACTAAGAAAAGGTTGTTTTATGAGGTGGGATTAATAAGAAAAGATTGTTTTATGAGATTAAAGAGCATGCTGTTACAGTGAAAAATGGTTAATTTGTGACTTTGAACATGACATTCTGTCATTAATGGCTATTTGGAAACAGATGTTACATTGACGGACTTCTTATTCTAACAATTCCAGGTAGATTCCAGGTTTCTTTCTTGGCAGCAACTTACGCTATATCAACCTTCTAAAATTGTGGGGCTCATGATGTCGAGGGAGGGGTGGTCCAAGTGCTGTTATTTTACCTTGGTAAAATATTGCCTTGCTGATGTAGTTTGGCAGACTTTGCTCAATTTGTTTATTGGTGATGGTTGCAGCTGATTCTACCTTTTGGACTTTGTGCTGAAACAGTAGGAAACATAGCTGTTATAAGATATCATAGTTTAAGAAGGCAGAAGGCACAACTTTAAATTTTAATTTTGTTGAGTACAGCTTTAAAGGCTTAGCATACGCGTACTTGTTGGCATTCTTATTTATGAAATAACTTTCGAACAACCTTGTAATGTACTCTATCACCTTTAAAGCATTTTTATAATTTGTTAAAGTCACATGCTAAACCACAATCCATACCCTTTCAAATAAGCAAAATAGGTCTAGAATCAAGATTTGAATTCCCCCCCGATTCAATAACGGACACATGCAATGAACTAGGCTTTACACGATCAGGATTTTTTGGACTGATCAGTGAGTTTAAAAAGAAAACCATAACCGATCACGAGATGGGGCAGTGTGTCTATTTAAATGACTTGTTCATTTACTGTATATACTGGTGTACTTAATTGCTCGAAAGATTATATTTACAATAAATAATGTATCTTTGTTCATCTATTTATGCCAGTAGTGACAGACAGAACAAATGAATGGTCTTCTATTAGATGGCAGGAAGTACATACAGTAATTAATGTATCCACTTTTTGTGACATTTTTATTTGTTGATGTGCCGTAAGAATTTTCTGTTGTAAAATATGTGCCTTGGCTCCATAAAGGTTGGAAATCACTGCTCTAGTCAGATCATGTATTCTAATCAGTCAGGTCAAACCAACATTACATGACAGAAATCACGGGTGCTAACTTACTGTAATTAAATTACTTTATTGTAATTAAATTACTTCACACACCAAAACTTTAGAGCATGATTCGACAGAATGCCTGCATGTTCTCTTACAACCATTAGTGCTAGCACTAGCTTGCTAGGCTACATAATGTTTTGTTGCCTGCTTGCGAGCGATACCGTATTAAAAGTACGTCAGCATACCTCAAGCAAGCCTTAAACGAACATCCTCTCCCGAGCACCGGTGACCACCAGCACACATTCCCCCCCCATTTTGTTTTTATAATCCACGCGTCGCGACGGTAACGAGTGTATCCGGTCACATTTGAGTTGACAAGATAAAGCCCGGTGATTGTAAAAGACGGGATGTGGTGGTATCGGAATACAAGTTATGGCATTAAAGCCGATCAGCATAAAATGCTAATTATGGGCCGATACCGATCAGATCGGTGTAAAGTCTACATTGAACACAGCCAGTGCTTTCCCAAAGTGACATACTGAAGCAGTAGGAAGCTGACATGACATAGGGAGGAGTTGGACATGCCCATGTGGTCGAGGGATTTCAACCTCAGCCCTTTTGGTCAGAGGCAATATCAGCTGCATAGGACAGTAGACTCCTTTATTTGGTGAATGCGCCATCATGTATATTACAGAAACAGTACTCCAGGGTAGTATGGCGTGTAGTGTCAGTGCTAGCAATAGACTTAGGCTATCCCATTCTAACAACCCCTTAGTAATTTAACACGCATCACATCTGGCAGTTATGTGTGCAAAAGTATGAATGTGGTTCACGGTTAATCGAACTGCATATTTAAAAAAAAAAAGAAAAAAGTCACGTTTTTGAGGGAATTTGTTTTAACAGATAAATGTGCTTCCATGTTAAAATATGTGTGGACTTGATACTGTGCATGTTAATGCCTGACGATTTCTGGGGTTTCAGTTTTAATAGCTGTCATATTTTTGCTTCCTCTACACAGTTGTTCCTTATTGATTTTGGATTGGCGAAGAAGTACAGAGACAACCGAACACGACAGCACATCCCCTACAGAGAAGACAAGAACCTGACCGGCACAGCACGTTATGCCTCCATCAATGCACACCTGGGCATTGAACAAAGGTCTGTTCACACAGTAACTCAAATGAGATTCCATTGTAAGAGGGGCCTGCTTTTTTCAATAATGTGGCGTAACATAAATTAAAATATGAGTTTGCTATTAGAGGAAAGTTTTGCAACACCAGCTTTTCATGTAGGATTTCAATCTCCATAAAAAGGATGAATTTTCACCTCCAGCTACTTGCACTTGTTTAAATAATGCTTCATCTTATACTAAAGTCAAATTGTTGTTTACAGTCGCCGTGATGACATGGAGTCACTAGGCTATGTGCTGATGTACTTCAACAGAACCAGTCTACCATGGCAAGGACTGAAGGTATGAAAATGTAGCGAACCCCTTCCTCAGCATACGATTAGTGATATTTGGCTTTCGGGTGAAATGCCAGGATTAACCTACACCATGTGCAGAATTATTAGGCAACTATTTTGACCATCTGATCACGTTTAGGCATATTTCCTATATAAAGGTGTGTGTAATTATAAGGTGTTAAGTTGTATAAGTTATTGTACTATATAACATGTTCTTTAGGTGAAAATGGGCCAAAAAAGAGATTTAAATGACTCTGAAAAGTCTAATTATCAAGTCTGTCAGAGGGATGCAGCACTCTTGAAATATCTAAGAAATTGGGGAGTGATCACGGAACCATCAAACATTTTGCTGCGAGAAGTCAACAGGATTGCAAGAAACGTGTTGAGAGAAAAAGATGCAAATTAACTGCCAAGGATTTGAAAAGAATCAAGCGTAAAAATACCAGGAATCCATTATCTTCTGTGATATTTCAGAACTGCAACCTACCTGAAATACCTTGAAGTATAAAATATTCAGTGTTCAGAGACATGACCAAGGTGTAAGAAAGGCTGGAAAAAAGACCACCATTGAACAAAACATAAGCTGAAATGTCTATACTGGGCCAAGAAATATCTGAAGACAGGTTTCTCAAAGGTTTTATGGACTGATTAAATGAGAGTGACTCTTGACGGACCAGATGGATGGGCCGGTGGCTGGATCACTAACGGGCATGGAGTTCCACTTCGACTCAGATGCCAGCAAAGTGGAGAGTGGGGCGCTGGTATTATTAAAGATGAGCTGGTTTCTGGGAGGCTGTGGTTTCTGCTGCACAAAAATTTAATTGACTACAAATCAAGAAACTGACAGAATCCATGGATGGAAGGCTTATCACAGTTATTGAAAACAAGGGTTGGCTATATTGGTCACTATCTCAGTTTGTATTGGAAAGTTTTGTTTGTTTTATAATTCTCACTTTAAAAAAAAAAAAATGAAAATAAAAAAAGTGACTGCAAATGTTTTTCATTTAGTTGCGTAATAATTCTGCACACTAATAGTTGCCTAAGAATTCTCCACTTATTGATATTCTCCTAAGAAAGCCTAAACCTCACTTGTTTAAACATTCTTGTTTGAGGTTTAACATTTTGGATTAACCTAAAACACTGTGGTTGGTGATTAATAAAAATAACCCTCAAAAATGAGATTTGTCGAATAATTCTGCACACGGTGTAAAATGCAGTTAGCAACGTGACAGTTGGCTGCCATCTTGGAATTTTCTTTAAAAAATGTAATGAGAACTTCGGACTCCTAAAACCCTCCATAACAAATTTTATTAAAAAAAATATTAGTGACTAAATACATGACCAATTCTACTGCCCATCCTCCTCTTCTGACAAATAATGTTCCATTTAAATTATTTTTAGGGCAAAATGTGACACAGAAAGGTCACAATCATTTTCAGGGTGTCAGCTTAGAGAACGCTTTGGAGTTTCGGCCCGTATGAGCTTAATGATGGATATTATATGGATATGACTGAAACTTGTCAACCAATCGGGGAAGGGATCCAAGTAGTAAACGAAACAAAAAAATCGATTGTCGCTGTGGAAGTCTGTACAATGACACCAAAGACGACGTAAATTGTCTTTTCTGAGTGAGTACGGACATTCCGTGCCCATTTAGTATATTCCCTTAAACTCATAGCAACTGTGAATATTCAAAAAGTCAAGTATCATTAAGTTTTAAGGCCGTAATTGAAAGTAGAAACGAGTGCTTTTGCAAGCAGACGTGTGTGCAACACGTATTTGACTATAAAACTTTGCTCATGCTTTCTCGGGGTAAGTTAAAAAAAAAAAAAGCACTTAAACTGAGTGATTGATTTTTTTCCTCCGTTTGTTTGCCTCTTACACTCTTTAATACGGAAAATAACATACGTGATCCTCCTCACTGTCTCTAATGAAATGGCCAACCCACGCTTGCTAAAGAAGGAAAAAAAGCAAGATTTTTGCCTGATGTACTGTAGTTTGCTTTGCTTGTGGCTGTTGGTAAATTGTCAATGATAGTGTAATCTTTTAGTTTTGACATGATTAAACTTGAAGTAACATTAGCTGTAAACTATGAGGGTCCACATTGAAGGCCGAAAACAGAAATTATCAAACTTTATTTGTAAGCGCTTTTCATACAAAAAAATTCAACATAAAGTGCTTTTCATTAATGAAAATGCAGAAAAAATCTAATCCCCCAATTATTAATTATAAAACTATACCAATTTTTGTAAAATTGCATATATGGCTATGACTGCAAAGCTGCCAACCTAAAGAAATTCACTTTCAGGACAATTTTTCTGAAGAACATTACCACATCACATCCATCATTGCCATCTTTACTGTGCAATACACCATTTACAAAAAACAAACAGTCACAAACACCTCACAATTAAAACACTGTGTATTAAAAAAAAATGCGTACTGTTGAATTTTACAACATAATTATTACTCAATAATCGTTAAATTATGGCTTCAATATTTATTTTAATGCAGTTATTGCAGCTGGGACATTTGCAGACCTATGCCTTCTCTTGCATGCTCTTTGTATTTACTCTATCCACTATTGCTGCTAAAATTATGCCGATTTCCACATTGTGCAACTAATAAAGGGTATATAAAAAGATCTATTAATGTACTTTTAAATTATAGGTCCCCCCCCCCCCCCCCCCCCCCCTCTCTCTCAAGTGACGTAGCCGAGGCAACGTACTAATTCGTTTCCGATTCCCGATCCCTGTACAGCTGTCTAGCATTGTATATAACAATATTTTCCTCTATAAACGCGTACTAATTTGCCTGCTATTTATTAGTTGGCTAATCTCCTCTATAATGCTATTCCAGCCAGACCAATGTGACAAGTGTAGTGTAGCACCCAATCACTTTTGTTTGGCATCATGTGATAGCTTAGCAATTTGCATGGTGTTCCTGTCTTTCTCTTGTCTTATCCTCCGCCTGTCCTTCGTTATTACAATACATGTCTAAAAGTGTAGTTTATTCGTTGTCATGTAGGCGATTATTAGTGAGTTATGTTGCGCTTGGATGCGAGGCACACGTTTGCCTCTGCAGCTCGGCATCATATTTACCTGCATTAGTTGTAGCTTGTAGGTAGCTGGGGCGGCTGCCTCAAAACGGCATGCAACAAGCATTCCATCCCTGAATAACAGAAAGCAGCGACATTGGGCAACTATAGGGACGATGATGACCGAAAAGCCACACTTCCCATAATCCATCACAACATGCAAATTTTAATTATTACAGTGAAAAAAGACGTTCATCTTTGTTAGTGTTTGTTACCAGTAGTTTATTCAATGCATGTTATTTAACATTTATGCTTATATTGCTGTGAAAATGTATTGGCCCCCTTCTCAAATTCTTGTATTTTTGCATAGTTTCCCCACTTATGTTTAAGATCATCAGACAAATACAACCCAAGTGAAGTTAAAATGCTGTTTTTAAATGATTTAATTTATTCAGGGGGAAAAAACTATGCAGTTACCTGGCCCTGTGTGAGTCATCCTCAGCAGTAACAACTGATATTAAGCATTTTGCTATAATTGCAATGAGTCTTTCAGATTTCTCTTGAAATATTTTCACCACTGTTCCAAAGTTTCTCACTTTGAAGTTAATGGCTCTCCTTGTGGTTCACTGGAATCTTAAAGCTTTAGAAATGGCTTTTGTTACCCTTTCCAGAGTGACAGATGTCAGTTTCATTTTTTGTTAACTGTTCTGGAATTTCTTTCGATCGTGTCATTTTATTGCACCTTTTTTAGATCTCATGTCAGACTTGAATTTGTTGGGATATATTCTGTTTGATTTCTTGATTGAACAGGGCTGGAGGTAATTAGGCTTGGGTGTGAGTAGTGAAATTTAACCAAAAATTAATTCATGATTTAATAAGGGGGTAATTACTTTTTCACATAGGGCCAGGTTAAGTTGGGTAATTTTTTCCCCCTTAATAAATGAAGTCACCATTTAAAAACAGCATTTTAAGTTCACTTGTTATTTGTCTATTTACATTTGTTTGATCTTAAACATCAAAGTGGGGAAACTGAAAATATAAGAATTTGAGAAGGGGCCCAATACTTTTTCATGGCATTGTGGTTCACATTTATGGTTGATTGATGGCAATATGTCATTATCAAACCGTGAGTGTAGGGTGTGTATAATAAAGTGACCTCCCAGTCAATTCAACTGGATATTCAGCAAAGCTCTTTATGGCATTTCTTATTAAGAGTAAATGATTCATTACTCTGTAGTTTGTACACACTTGCGTGCGCCGGCCATCCGTGTCAACATGTGACATCAGGGGTGTGCCTCAAAGTTAAAAGGGGGGCACATGGAACAAGAGTTTGTAATGCCTTAGCAGAATATTGCAGGCTATTTATGAAAATCAAATAAGACTTGCCTTAAGGACGCCAGGAATTGCAGTTTTTTGCAAAGGTGCGAACCGTTTGCTTAATTGTTGATGGGAATGATAATAAACTTACAAATTGTTTGTGCCCAAATTGCACCTTTTTGTGGTCACACATTAGCATTTTGTGTGAATGTCACAATAAAAGTATCATGTCATGCCAGGAGCTCTTTAGATGTTAGTGGATTTATTCTCTAAAACTGTTTTTTGTTTTCAACCAAACAGTTGATAAATTGTTAGAATGTTGTCCACCTCACATTCTCCAGCCACAGCATAGCATTGCTTCTCTACCTTTAATTTTGACTATTATAGCTATTCAGATGACACAGTTATATCTAGCAGTCTCCGGATGACTACAGTTCAATGGAGGTGTTGTGTCACTGTTTAAAACAGATGAATAACTGGATGAGCCAAAATTTTCTTCAATTAAACCACAATAAAACTGAGCTGATTGTTTTTGGCAATAAAGAAAAGAGGATTCTTGTTAGTAAATACCTGGAGTCACTCTCTTTAAAAACCAAAGACCAAGTCTTAAACCTTGGTGTTCTGATAGATTCCGACCTGACTTTCAACAGTCATATTAAATCAACTACTAAAACTGCCTTCTACCATCTGAAGAACATATCCAGAGTGAAGGCTAGCATGTGTCAAGCAGTCCAGGAGAATCTCATCCATGCTTTTATCTCAAGTAGTCTTGAGTATTGTAATGGTCTTCTGACTGGACTCCCCAGAAAGACCATTAAACAGCTGCAGCTCATTCGGAATGCTGAAGCTCGGGTTCTGACCAGAACAAAGAAGTCAGAGCATATTGCTCCAATTCTTCGTCTTTACACTGGCTTCCAGTTTTTTAAAGTTCTGCTACTGGTCTATAAATCACTAAATGGTTTAGGTCCTGAATATATGAAAGAAATGCTAATGGAATACAAACCCAGTAGGGCTCTGAGCTCGACAGACTCGGATCAAATAGTGGAGCACAGAGTCCAAAGCAAACAGTGAAGCAACATTTAGCTGTTATGCGGAACACACATGGAATTTGTTGCCAACAGAAGTGACGTCAGCCCCAAGTGTGTTTTTTAAATCCAGGTTATAAACTCTTCTTTTTTCCCACGCTTTTTGGAGCATTTCCACTTTAAAATATTTCTTTCACTGTACGCTGTTTTAATTATATATATTTTTTCTTTGTTTTAAATTTATAAGCGGTTTTCTTTTTCAGTGTTTTTAAATGCTTTTAATCATGTAAAGCACATTGAGTTAACTTGTGTATGAAATGCGCTATATAAATAAATTTGCTTTGCTTTACCTTGAATTACTTTGTAATTATATAATTTTGTTTCACACTGCAAAGTGAGACACTTCAATGAAGCACCTTCTGCAGGTAAATAAAATATATCAATACATTGATAGTACTCCTGACATCGACTGAATTTACCAACTGATTATAAAAGGAAAATTCATTAATGAGGGTTTCACGTCTACTGAGTTAGAATACAATGACATTAAATCAGAACTGGCCAGATAAATGTCCCATGATGACACAAGATGGTAAGAAAGTGAAAATGTATTGAGGCATTTTAAAAATAGAATTTAAAAATCCAAATCCTCAGATTTTCAGGCCAACTGGGTCTGATTTTCTAAGTCCTCCATGAAAGCAAACAAATTACCTTTGTTTTTTTTAAAGCAAAAAAGACATTAATGGGTTTCAGCTTTTGGAAAAGTGATCGCCAGTTTTCCCTATTTTCTGATGTTTTGAATCAAACACTAACCCAGTCATTCCCAAAAAGTGCCGGCTCAGAACCCAATTCATAATCCTGAGGCCCATCAAAACCTTTTAAGAGGTTGTAGCATTAATAATATTCATAACAATGCTACATAAATGGGTATCTGCAAAGCAATGAGTGGCTTTGTTTAATGTATGATTAAAATAGCTAGCAAGTAAGTTAATATACTGTAGGTAACAAGATCAGTCTTTCCTCAGGGCTCCGATTTGACTTTATGACACAACATAGTGAATCAAAATGGTAACTTGATTTAAGAGCTGGATCACTTTGTCGCAGACATCTCCTTGTCGTTCGACATTTCACAATCACCCACTCATTCAGCATTATCACTTAACGTTAACATGTGCTAATAATTTGTCATACACTGTCTACATTAGCTTGTAAAGGTGTTCAACTTATATGGCTTGTTTGTTCTATTTTGATCAGCTCGTGCTCCCTCAAGTCCGCGCCATAGCTTATGATGCATTCAAGAGCAGCTCTGAAATGCGTGTAACGACATGTAAAAAATGAATTCAAGAGAGAGAGAGAGAGAGAGATAGATATATATATATATATATATATATATATATATATATATATATATATATATATATATATATATATATATATATATATATATATATATATATATATATATATATATATATATATATATGTATATATATATATATATATATATATATATATATATATATATGTATATATATATATATATGTATATATATATATATATATATATATATATATATATATATATATATATATAGTGTGAACGCCTCTGGATCCCCCCGGTAGAGCTGGATGAAGTGGCTGGGGAGAGGGAAGTCTGGGCTTCCCTGCTAAAGCTACTACCCCTGCGACCTGACCTCAGATAAGCGGAAGAAAATGGATGGATATGCTGCATTGTGCTCTGGTTACAGTGGCCATTCGAACAAGACTTTGAATTTTGACTGACTTTCGTTTTGGGGAAATCTTGTAACATTGCTTTTATAACATTCACGTGAAATTATTTTGACCTTTCTAATCTTTTGATATTCCTAACTTTTTGTGAGGCGTCTATATTCTTGTAGTGTTGATTGCTTGCTGTTGATCATGGTATGATGTTTGAACTGGAGTATGATTTAAGAACAGTGACACGCAGTATGAATTATTTTTTTATGTAATTGTTATTCAGAATAGATAGTGCTTTCTTACTGCACAGTGTGATTATGCTTTTAGTCACACTGAGCATTCTTTTTTCCAGGCTGCCACAAAGAAGCAGAAGTATGAGAAAATCTCAGAGAAGAAGATGTCTACCCCTGTTGAGATCCTGTGTAAGGTAAGAACATGATAAAGGTGGAACTGCTGAACATTCTTATCCTCAAAATACGTTCTCATGTACATTCTCATGTATTTTGCTATTTACATCAGGACAACTTACTGTAATAATACATGCTTCCAGGGTTTTCCAGCAGAATTTTCCATGTATCTGAACTATTGCCGTGGCCTACGCTTCGAGGAGGCTCCAGACTACATGTATCTGCGCCAACTCTTCCGCATCCTCTTCAGGTACTTTTGTTATCATGAAAGGAAAAAGTGATCTGAACCTTGCATACATATCCAATGCTGGTTCTTTGAACTTACTATCCTTATTCCCATATTCTTCCTCTTGACTGTCTGTGAGCTTGCTACTAAACTAGTTCAAAACTTAAGCTTTATGGAGTATTGAACAGCGTCTTTTACTGTATGTTTTAGGACTTTGAATCACCAGTATGACTACACATTCGACTGGACCATGCTGAAACAGAAAGCAGTGCAGCAGGGGGCCTCCTCCGGGGGCCAAGGCCAACAGGCGCAAACCCCCACAGGCAAGCAAACTGACAAACCCAAGCCTAACATGAAAGGTTAGTAGCAAACAGCCAAGCGACGTTTTTTATAGACACCAATTGCTCCTTGTCTCAGTATTGTACCTAGGCCTTACCTATTGTTTTTCTACAACCCACACCCCATTGTCCCTTAAATCTCCAAAATATCCAAATTGGAAAAATGGCAACGCTAAAATATTATTCCTTTTGGAATAATGATGCCATGGAGAACTTAGAGGAGGAACCTTTTTAAAAGAGCCAAAAGTCAAAGGAATGAGATAGTGATACAATTGGTCTGTCTTGCTATAGCTAAGACGTCCTTGGGAATTTGACTACTAACTATGTCACATTGATATGTTCCTTTGTTGGGGCTGGACAATGGGCTCTCTTTCTCTGTTACTGTTGGCTAACTCATTCTGATGACTTTACTCTTGACTATTCCATTTGTCTCATTACCTATATTCTTTTTCAACATTTGTTTTCCTATTTGTGAAATTATCAACACCTGTATAAATGGTGGACAAGTGTCTCATTAGCTATTGCAGAGCAATTCAGGTGCCATTTGGGGAATTTTTGAGTGATGTAAAAGTTCCAACGCAGTCACTGTCCACAGCACTGAGGCATCCACAGCAGTGATTTCCAACCTTTATGGACCCAAGGCAAATATTTTATAATTGAAAAATCTCACGGCACACCAACAAACAAATGTCACAAAAAGTGGATACATTAATTACTGTTTGTACTTCCTGCCATCTAATAGAATAGCATTTATTTGTTCTTTCTGTCACTGTGCCTCACTGGCATAAATAGATACAAAAACAACAAAGATACATTATTTCTTGCAAATAATGTTTTGAGAAATTAAATAAAATTTTATAATTTCCCACAGCACACCGGAAGAGCACTCACAGCACACTGGTTGAGAATCACTGATCTACAGAGATAAGGCTTCAATCATATGTAGCCGTTTTCCAAAGTTTTTTTTTTAGCCGAGGCATTTGAATACAGTGCTGGATTAGGCACAGTTTCCGTCTTCATATACTTTCTATGCAACCTTTATTGTCATGTATAATGCTTTACCTGTCTATAGGGATGGGTGCCAAACTTCAGTTCTTTGATGGCACCAACCGAAATGCTACTAGTTAGGGATGGGCGAGAACTGGTGCCAGGTATCGGGCCAATACCGTCCTCATTTCTAAATATCGGGTACTCGTGAACGCTTCCGATACTTAAGGCAAAAGAAATCTGACGAGTGCGTGCTCCTCCCCAGTAGTTGGCATTAAACTACGGCGGTTTGAGACATCGGCAAATTATCATGTCAGAAAGAAAGAAAGCTCTTGGTTCACAATTATGTGATTGTGTTACTGAAATTGTACTTATCAAAATTACTATCGTTATCGGTGAGTACTCATGAGTGAATAATTGCACTTGAAAAAGGTGGCATCGAACATCCCTACTAGTAGTACGAAGTATCAAAATATACCTCATCTCAGTGCCAAGTTTCGATCCTTAGAGGTTAATCACGTGCTCAAGCTCTTATAATGCTGCCAGTAATTGGCTGTAGCATTACATGTATTTGGAGCATGCAGGGAAAATAGACACTGTGTACGCTCACAGACTTGGGTACACAATTTGTGAACTATATCTTTAGTATAGTTGAGAGTCGTCAAACCAGTAAAAATACAAATACCACTGAGATCAAAATCGTGGCTCCTCTTTTGCGAAATTGATGCTACTAGGGGGCGGTGCAATATATGGTGGGGAGGACAAAAAAAACTGTTCCTAAAGCTGTCAAAATTTAATGAAGTAACTGAATGGAATAAATTTAAGAGCAGAAAGTTGCTCTGTGTTTTACTGCAAGGGTAGCGGAACGTAGCCATCCACCACCTCTCAATATTCAAGTCCAGCTGTGGATGTTACCGAGCCAGAACGGCTTGATTCAAAATCTCCCACGCCGGATTCCGCTTCATATGATTACAGAGGACGGCGCAGTGTCTTGAGATTTCAACAGGTAAGTTTACATTCTTTGAAATCTGGCCAACATATTTAACTTAATGTTACTGCAAGTGCATCGCGCCATAAGGCAAACTGGGGTTCATGTAATGCTAACTTATTTGTGTAGCTTTATTTTATGTATATGTAACTAGCTAAAACAAAAGCTAACTAAAGATTGACAGTAACAGATAAAGCTTTGCGTGTAAAAAAAAAAATAAATGTGCTCATCCATTGGGTCTGCCAGTTTAGCACCTCACCTTGTCCACTGTTATGTTGAACTTATCATTGTTGCCTCTGACCCTGGTAAACCCAAGAGGGCTCTGACATCAACAGACTCAGGTCAGATAGGGGACCCCAGAGTTCAAACCAAACATGGTGAAGCAGCATTTAGCTGCTAGGCTGCACACAAATTGAACACACTTCCAACAGAAGTGAAGTTAGCCCTAAATTCAAATAAAAAAAATTTAAATCAAAGTTAAAACAAACCTTTCTTTTCCTCATGCTTACGAATGAGCTCATTCAAAGGATTTTAATCTTGCCTTGCACTGTATGATCTTTTAGTAATTTTAGTTAGCTGTCATTTATTCCTGTACTTGGTTTATACATGTATTTTTCTCATTCTTTTTAAATGATTTTAATCATGTAAAGCATTGTGTATGAAATGTGCTATATAAATAAAAATGCTTTGCCTTGCTGGTGTGAGGAGGAAAAGGTCAGATTCACACTGGCTGAAAAATTACATGATGAGTTCCAGTCACAAACTTTAGTTGTTGGTTTGCTGCCCTTTTCTACATTGAAGGCTCCATGCTGGAGGTTAATGAGTTGTAAAGTATATTGTTGACCAGTTAAGACTCTAGCAGAGATGGGTTTTTGTTAGCAATACCCAATTAACACCTTATATCAGTCCTCCAGTTGAGACACACTTTCAAATACACTGATGCTGGCATTGTAATGCAGTAGAGAAGGGAAATGTCGAGAGTATTGCAAGATGTCAGAAATGTGGCTGTGACCTCAGATGGGTGAACCAGTATGGCACAGGGTTCCCACTACTTGTCTATTTTAGTCCTTTTTGTGCAAGAGGCTACTATGAAGGAGATAATCCTGCATACTAGTCTCCGGCACATACAGGGCATGCAATCTTGATTAATTCAATAAAGGAAAACATTGTGCCCACTGTAGATAGTGCATATATAGCAGTCAAAAAAATGAGCCTTAGAAAAATGGGCTGTTTTACTTATACTCAACTTTGCTGTTCAAAATCTGTACAATACATCTCTACCCTCTTGGGCAGGCAGAATCCAAACTATGGTGGTATGGCAAAGCGGTGTAGCTTGGCTAAACTAGGGTGACCCCAAAATTAGACAAAATATATTGCATACTCATAGATTTATGTTAATTTCTCAGTTCATTCTGGTTTTGTCTTGCAGGATGAAAGCATACGTCTACGACTGAGCACACCAGAAACGAGGTTTTCTGTCCTGAGAAAGCAGACTGTTGTTGTTTTTTTTGACAAATTGCAAAGTGACAATGTATTCAGTGTTATGTAAGAAAACTGCTTGCAATGGAAAAATAAAGCTGAAAAATAAAACTCAAACTTTGTACCATAAATATGTAATGTAATTATCTTTTTGTTAGAATTAATCTTATAAAATTGGTGTCAGAAAACAAGTATTGTTTAGGAACTGGTATCAAAGTGAAGGAATGTGTATTGGTACATGTGTAAAAAATGTGTGATTGCTACCCAGCCATTAGCAATATCTAGGTATCAACGCCTAGATATAGCTAAGAATCAATTTAGTTTTAATTCATTTTGAATTGTATAGTACCAATTATTTTCCAGTGTTAATCTTGATGTTCTCCGTATTTGTTTGAACCACCAGTTAAAAAATTTGTTGCATCTCCTGAAGACAAAGATAATTCTGCAACAATTGAATTTGGATACAAGATGGCAAGCTCAGCAATCTTTGTTTCTTAGTTTTTCTGAGGAGAGAAATTGGGGGGGCAAAACATGCTTGTTTTTATTTGGTGATAGAACGTACATGTCAAATGGTTAAACATTTTGATACTGTTTTGAGTATATAATTAATGGTTTAAATACATGGATGGCACTCCTGATGACATAAATCCAGTGCTGTGAAAAAGTATTTGCCCTCTTCAATTTTGATTTATTTTCCCTTAAATAGAATTATTTAGAAAATGCATTTTGTATTTTTGTCTTTGCAAGGTACTAAAATTGACTTGATCGGAAACATTTACGTATATGTAAAAACAAAATTTAAAAACTAGGGATGTTCCACTTATTTCGGTAAGAGTGGTCACTCGAGAACTCACCAATAGAAATACGGAGTTTTGATACATAAAATTTCAATTTACACAATGACAGATAATTGTGAACAAAGACCAGTTATTTCTTAACATGTTTGATTCGGCAATCTGTAAATCCACCACAGTGTATTGTCAGCCACTGGTGAGGATTTTTTGAAATTTTTTTTTTTTTTTTTTCGTTACGTATCGTGGCTGGTATTGGAAGCCATGAAGGGACAAATACTTTTTTTTATACATTGTATATCAATAATGTCGACCTAAATGTTCAGTGATTTTAATCATATTAACTAAGCCAATACATGACCAATTGTCAAGGCAACAAAAACACAAAATCCGTCTTATCAATTAGTCATGTTTGGTTTTTAACTGTGGTTTGTCAGTCACGGTCAGTTTTTAACTTGCGCTGTGCTCACACTTGAAGCGGTAGGAGGGATCGATCACAGTTGACCTGCTGTGTAACACGTGTAATGTGTTTTGAGTGCAGGAAACTTAGACGGGAAAATGATCCAACTCTGGCCCCATTATTGACGAGTGGAGTTGGTCTCAAGTGACTTCCCTCCTCAATTTTGCGCTGCTCTTTTGTTCAGATTTTGTTTAGTTTTAGAGGCATTTATTTTTTGACTGCGGTGTTTCTGTTATAAAGTCTCTTAGCATATTTGAACTGTAGTAAATGCAAATTCAAAGTCAGCCCCAGGTGGATTTCCAAAATAGGTTGCGTCTTAAATGTTTTGGAGTCGTAGATTAAGTGACAAAAGATCTGTCAATTGGAGTGCATTTAGCTTTTTTAAATAGTTACTAGGGATGTGTGAGTACTGATACCAGGTATTATTTCAACCTATCAGGTACACGTGAAGGTTGCCGATACAGCCACCGATACTTAAGGCAAAAAAATCTGACATCGGCTAAGTCCACCTCGCCAATAGTTGGCGCTACACTGCGGCGGTTTGACACATTGGCGAATCATCACGTGTGTCAGTAATAAAGAGGTCGTTGTTCACAATTAGATTGTGTTAATTGAAGTTTTATGTATCAAAAGTACTAGTGATATCAGTACTCTTGAGTGACAGTCACCTTTGCACGTTAACTTTGCCGAAAGCTCCACAAAAGGGGCGCCAATCTGACTCACACTACAGTCATCAGGTTGTCAGCATTGTACTAATAATGGGACTTGTGTGTGTGTCTACAGGTTTCTGAGTAGTCTCCTGCCAGAGCAGAGTAGGAGGACAAACGAGGCTGGCTTTCCCGGACAAGCGACAAAGAAAGTCTGTCTCCTCCCCCCCACCCCTTCCATCTGTCTGTGTAATGGAAATATATAGATTTACACACGTCGGCTGTGTTATCTCTATATTAAATGTGTATATAAAGAAATTCTCCACTCTGAAAGAAAAACGATGGAATCGAAGCTCCTTTGGATGTGGAGGCTGTAGTTCCTTGTCCTAACCATGACCCTACATAGCTTCTCATCCATCCCTGTCTGTCTTCCCTTTCACTGTTGACTTTTTGTAAGGTTTCGTTGGAAACAGAATTAAAACATTAGTCAGCTCTTGTTTTGCCTCACTGTGGGAACATCTCAAAGCATCTCTTCCGTTTTTCACTACTTATTTCACTCTGCTTTACCAAGCAAATGTTTAAACATGTAAATCTGAAAACCTTTTTGTTTTTGAAGAGCTGAATGAGAAACCCATTGAACCCTTATTTACTGAAAGGTGAACTGTTGAAATTTTTTTCCCTATGGTGGTTAGGAGGTTGCCTGTTGACGTTATAAGCAGCTGATGGCAACAGTCTGTTGTAGATTGATACTCTGGCTCTCTCCCTCTCTTTAGAGCTACGACTTATTATTAAATCTGTTGTAAAAACCCATGGTCTTCTCCAAAAATGCCAATAAAAACATTATACAACTCGGATATTGAAAAGTATTTTTAACCCACTCTGTAAACATGCCCTTCACATTCACTACCATAAAAGTCACTTTCATAAATTCAACTGTTTTTGACAAAGGTATTCATCGCCATTCCACCAATCATCAAATGCAGCACGAAACATGAGGGCAGATATTACTTTGTTTTAAAATCATAGAAACTTCAGTTTGTGTTTAAGCCACAATTGTCAGTTGTAGGTGGGTATGTTTTATTCGGGTGTGGCTGTCATTTAGCTTTCCCTGGCATGTTCTTTAATGACAGAACAATTTGCAATCTATTGAACAGACATGCTTTCAGTCGCTAAACAAAACGACTGTGCAAAAGTCAGCAATTGGTTATCTCTTTTAGCAATGCTACAATGACCATACTTTTCAGTTGTGCTCGTAAGTTTACCTATACTGACAGAATTTCACTGGCTGAGAACTTAATGCATCTTTAGTACAAACAAATATGAACTCTGTAGTTGACACGGGCTGTATATATGACACACACATGCACAGTCCAAAATAATAATTAAAAAAAAAACAAAAAAAAACTGTCTTGTCACTCTGGAAAAATGTTTCAGCCTTGAGTTACTAGCTATCCAACCAGTAGAACTGGCATGTTTAGATTGCCCTCCGTCGTTTTGAGGAAACAGAATTAGTTTGAGGAATCCCTTGAATGTATGTAACCTTTGGACAGTACTGTATGGTATTAGTGTTTGTTCATACCTTTAGTTGTATGATTTAATAAAACAGACAGATTATTCTGTTTGGAAGACTATCCACGGATTTCTACCCATCGCATTTGACCATATTACTGTTTAATGTACACACAGTCCCCTCAAAGTATTGGAATGGCAAGGTCAATTCCTTTTGTTTTTTGTTGTATACTGAAGACATTTGGGTTTCAAATCAAAAGATGAATATGAGACACAAGTTCCTAATTCCAGCTTTTATTTCATTGTATTTCTACCTAGATGTTACAGAACTCAGGACAGAGCACCTTTTGTTTGAAGCCACCCACTTTTCGAGTGAGCAAAAGTATTGGAACAGACATGATTAAATTAACTTTTAATATTTGGTGCAATAACTGCATCAAGTCTGCGACCCATTGACTTCACCAAACTTTTGCCTTCTTTTTTTAAAAATGTTTTTCCAGGCCTCAACTGCAGCCTCTTTCATTTCTTGTTTGGTTCTGGGGGTTTCTCCCTTCAGTCTCCTCTTCATGAGGTAAAATGTGTACGCTATTGGGTTAAGGTCCGGTGATTGACTTGGCCGGTCTAAGACCTTTGACTTTAACCCCCCGATAAAGTCCTTTGTTGTGTTGCCAGTGTGTTTTGGGTCATCGTCTTGTTGCATGATGAAGCCTCTCCCGATTAGTTTGGATGCATTTTTCTGTAAATTGCCAGACAAAATGGTTTTATAGACTTCAGAATACATTCTGCTGTTACCATCATGAGTTACATCATCAATTAAGACGCGTGACGCCAGTTCCAGAAGCCATGCAAGTCCAAGCCATGAAATTACCTCCACCGTGCTTCACAGATGAGCTTATGTGTTTTGGATCATAAGCAGATCCTTTCTTTATCCATGCTTTGTCCTTTCTATAACTTTGATTGACATTAATCTTGGTCTCATCAGTCCATAAAACTTTGTTCCAAAGGTTTTGTGGCTCATCGATACTCCTTTGCAAAATACAATCTGGCCTTCCAATTCTTTTTGCTGATAAGTGGTTTCCATCTTGTGGGATGGCCTGTATATTTCTTCTCAGTCTTCAAACACTAGATTGTGATACATTCACCCCTGCCCTGTGGAGGTTGGCAGTGATGTCACTGACTGTTGTGTTTGGGTGTTTCTTCACAGAGCCAACGTTTCTGTCAACAACTGCTGTTGAAACCCTTGGCCGACCTGTTCGATGTCTGTTGCTCACTACACAAGTAGTTTTTCTTTTTTCAGGACATTCCAAATTGTTGTATTGGGTATGCCCAATGTTTGTGCAAGAGCTCTGACCGATTCTTCACTCTTCTCTCAGCTTCAAAATGGTTTGCTTTTCTCCCATAGACAGCTCTCTCGTCTTCATTAGCTCAACAGCAAATATGGTTTACACAGGTGAAACCCATAGCCAAAAACAAGCACGATCTGTTGTTTAATAATCTAAAAGCCAACACCTGAACAACTAGAAGCACCCATCAGTCACGTTCCAATACTTAATTTCATTCCAGGGCCTGAGGTCAAAATTTCTACGATTTAACATGTTCAGTCATGGTTGGGAGCAGCCAGAGCCAACCACAGGGTGGTTGTGAGGAGTGGGGACTAATCACACAACAGCTGCACAGAAGTCTGGTATGTGACCCAGTAGATGACAGTGCATCGCCTAAGACTACCACAGTCATAGCAAACATTTGCATTCATAGCTTCTCCACTGAGACATCATGTACAGCCCCAATTCCAATGAAGTTGGGACATTGTGTTAAACATAAATAAAAACAGAATACAATGATTTGCAACTCATGTTCAACCTATATTTAATAGGATACAATACAAATAAACTTTGTTTTTAGCAAATAATCATTAACTTGGAATTTTATGGCTGCAACATGTTTCAAAAAAGCTGGGACAGGGTCTTGTTTACCATTGTGTTACATCACCTTTTAACAACATTCAATAAACTTTTGGGAACTGAGGACACTAATTGTTGAAGCTTTGTAGGTGGAATTCTTTCTCATTCTTGCTTGATGTACAGCTTCAGCTGTTCAACAGTCCGGGGTCTCCGTTGTCGTATTTTATGCTTCATAATGCGCCACACATTTTCAATGGGAGACAGGTCTGGACGCTGTTGTAATACGTGCAGAATGGGGTTTGGCATTGTCTTGCTGAAATAAGCAGGGGCGTCCATGAAAAAGACGTTGCTTGGATGGCAGCATATGTTTCTCCAAAACCTGTATGTACCTTTCAGCATTAATGGTGCCTTCACAGATGTGTAAGTTACCCATGCCATTGTCACTAAGACAGCACCATACCATCACAGATGCTGGCTTTTGAACTTTGCGTCCATAACAGTCCGGCTGGTTCTTTTCCTCTTTGGCCCGGAGGACACGACGTCCACAGTTTTGAAAAACAATTTGAAATGTGGACTCGTCGGACCACAACACTTTTCCACTTTTCATCAGTCCATCTTAGGTGAGCTCGGGCCCAGAGCAGCCGGTGGCGTTTCTGGGTGTTGTTGATAATTGGCTTTTGCTTTGCATAGTAGGGTTTCAAGTTGCACTTACGAATGTAGCGCCGAACTGTATTTACTGACATTGGTTTTTTGAAGTGTTCCTGAGCCCATGTGGTGATATCCTTTACACATTGTCGGTTTTTGATGCACTGCCGCCTGAGGGATCGAAGGTCACGGGCATTCAATGTTGGTTTTCGGCCTTGCCGCTTACATGCAGGGATTTCTCCAGATTCTCTGAACCTTTTGATGATGATATGGACCGTAGATGATGAAATCCCTAAATTCCTTGCAATTGTACGTTGAGGAACATTGTCCTTAAACTGTTCAACTATTTTCTCACGCACTTGTTCAGGGAAGCGCCTTGTATACCCAATCATGGCACCGATCTGTTCCCAATGAGCCTGTTCACCTGTGGGATGTTCCAAACAGGTATTTGATGAGCATTCCTCAACTTTCTCGGTCTTTTTTGCCACCTGTCCCAGCTTTTTTGGAATGTGTTGCAGCCATAAATTCTAAGTTCATTATTATTTGCTAAAAACAATAACGTTTATAATTTTGAACATTAAATATCTTGTCTTTGTGTATTCAATTAAATATAGGTTGAAAATGATTTGCAAATCATTGTATTCTGTTTTTGTTTAACACACCGTCCCAACTTCATTGGAATTGGGGTTGTATATTACATGGAATACATTGGATTTATAGTCGACATGCTAATCTCTTCAGTTTTCAAATTGTCATTTTTGCTGAAGATTTCTCATTCAAAAGACACCAGTTTCATTTGAACAGGGCTTAATGGCACCTGACAAATATGGTGAATATACAGAACAGTTGCCAACAGTTTGAGGATGCTATGATGGGATACATTGTGCTGATCTAAAACTATATTTTTAGTTGTGTTCGGGCACATGCTTGGACCCCAGGTGGTACTTAAGTACCGGGGGAAAAAAATACCCTTTTTGCTGTAGCGCCTGCCCTTTGGGCCAGGACGAACAAAGTGTCCTTTTATGCTACAGCTCATTTATTGCCCCAACCTGTCAGCTGTAATTTTATATCTATTATTATATTAGGAAGAGTTTGACTTTGTGCTGCATAATGCTTACTCAGACAACAATGACGGAAGAACACCGCGCCCCTACCCCCATCAGGGCCTATACACCGGGAGTGGTAGAGCCAGCTCTGACATACCAGACATGAATAACAGGTTGAGATGGGAACAACGATGTTACCTTTAGTAGATCTGACTTACATTAGGGATTGGGCAAAAATATACGCTCATCACTTGCACACTGTAATGAGATCCAGTACAGGAAAATATCTTTGAAAAATTAAGCCATCAAACATTATAATGCTCTGTTTTGATGAATGTTGAAGTATTCATTGAATTTGGAAATTTTTTGGGGTGTGGTTTTCAGTCCTGTAGAGCTGCACTGCATCATATTGTTTCTAAAACGTGTCCTTATGTAGCTCTTTGAGATAACTTTGATTTCATGAAATGTGCAAGTTTACCTAATGCTGTGATAGGTGGTCACCAAAAAACATTGACTTTTATTTGTCCTGCCTCTAAATGATGTTTTTGAATTAAATAGAAAATTAGGCGGTTCAGAAAATGGATGGATAGAGAATTTGAATATAAAAATGGTGTTGTCTGGAAAAAGAGACCTCGATACAACTAATTGGTGTAAATATCAATAGTGTAAGGGTTGTTGGTGGCTTGGTAGTTCTTTAAAATGTAAAAGTACAATTCATATTTTCAGCAAACACAAGAGAACGCCGCAGGTGACTGTTGCACCCCCAACTAATTGCAAAACCTGTAGAAACCAGTTGAACAAGTGCAACCAGTCCTTCAACTTCAAAATCACGAAAGCACACTTGATGATAGATGACAGATGATAGATGGTGATAAAAAGTCATGTCCATTTATATCAGGGGTGGGAAATGTGTGCACGTTCTCCCCTGCACAAAGAATGCACATTGTTGACAGCAAGTAGCTTCAAAACGCAACATATTGACCACTGAAGGACTGACTGAATGATGACAACTGACCTGGTCGGCAGTCAATGATAAAAAAATATTCAAGGAACAATCAAATGACTATTAGGGAAATATATATACACACACACTGGCTGAGATTAGTATTGAACACGTCACCATTTTTCTCATTAAATATATTTCCAATGGTGCTATTGACATAAATATTTCACCAGATGTTGGGAACAACCCAAGTAAACCATACATACAAAGAAAGTAGAACAACTTCGCTCAGAAACTTTGTGTAATAATGTGAAATGACACAGGGAAAAAGTATTGAACACACCGACTAGTATTAATACTTTGTACAAAAGCCTTTTTTTGCAATGACAGGATCAAGACACCTCCTGTATGGAGAAACTAAAGCAAAGCAAATTTATTTATAGAGCACATTTCATACACAAGGTAACTCAATGTGCTTTACATGATTAAAAGCATTTAAAAACAAAGAAAAAAATAATCTGTTTAAATAAAATAATCAGAATCATCTTTATTTGCCAAGTATGTCCAAAAAACACACAAGGAATTTGTCTCCGGTAGTTGGAGCCGCTCTAGTACCCCAACAGACAGTCAATTGACAGAGAACGCTTTTGAGACATAAAGACATTGACAAAAAACAGTCACTGAGCAATAAAGAGTTGCTAGTTATCTGGTAATGCCGGTACATTTTGTAAATTTCTTTTTTTTTTTTTTTTTTTTGGACAATTGTGCAAAAAAATGCAGAGTCCTCTAGCACTTAGAGCAGTTTGAAAGACTAATATTGCAATAGTCCGGTGCAATGACCATTGTGCAAAGGGTGCCGAGACTTCAAGCGAGTAGTGCGATAATCTGGGACAATGTTGGTTGTGCAAATGTTGCAGATACTCCTCAGTCAGTGTGCAAATGGAGCAGATGCTACTCTGGCATGAGTGACCAGTATAGGTCAACAACAGATATGCAAATAGTGCAGCGTGGCGAGGCTACTCCACTGAGTGCACGAGTAATGTATAATTGGGCCCACAGAAATGTGACAACAAACTCAAGTCAAAACATTGCCAGCATGTTGTAATGCAATTGTAGGTTAGGTGTTTAAGAAGTTGATTGCAAGTAGGAAGAAGCTGTTGGAATGTCTGCTAGTTCTAGTTTGCATTGATCGGTAGCGCCTACCTGAGGGAAGGATATGACTGTTTAAAGTCAGGTCGGAATCTATCACTACACCAAGGTTTCAGACTTGGTCTTTGGTTCTTAAAGAGAGTGACTCCAGGTATTTACTAACAGCAATCCTCTTTTTTTATTGCCAAAAACAATTCTCAGTTTTGTTGTGGTTTAATTGAAGAAAATGTTGGCTCATCCGGTTATCTTTTATGGACCTTGAGTTTCAGTTCTTTCCATAGATTTTCGATTGGATTCCAGTCAGGTGATTGGCTGGGCCATTCCAGCAGCTTTCTTTTTTTTCTTTGAAACCAATTGAGTTTCCCTGGCAGTATGTTTTGGATCATTATCCTGCTGCAATGTCGACCCTCGTTTCATTTTCATCATCCTCGTAGATGGCAGCAGATTTTTGTCAAGAATGTCTCGGTACATTTGCCCATTCATCCTTCCGTCAATTTGAAGTTTACCAGTACTTTTTCCTGATAAGCAGCCCCACACCATCATGGACCCACCTCTGAACTTCATTGTTGGTATGGTGTTTTTAGGGTGATTTGCAGTGCATTTCTCCTCCAAGCGTGGTGTGCATTATGGCAGCTAAACACATTTTTCTCTCATCCGACCAGACTATATTCCAATATTTAACTGGCTTGTCCAAATGCTGTTTAGCAAACTTTAAATGAACTTTGATATGCTTCCCCCCTCCCCCCCCCCAGTAATTGGGTCTTGTGTGGTGAGTGTGCATACAGGCCATGGCGGCGGAGTGCATTAATGACTGTTTTCCTTGTGACAACAGTACCTGCAAATTTCAGGTCTTTTTTAAGATCTCCACAGGTGGTCCTGGGCTCTTGGACAACTTCTGATTATTCTTTGCACGCCTCTATCAGAAATCTTGTGAGGAGCACCTGCTCGAGGCAAATTTATGATGGTATGATTGGTTTTCCACTTATGTATTATGGCCCCAACCGTGCTCACTGGAACATTCAGAAGCTTAGATGTGCACCTGTAACCAATGCCATTATCAATTAGTTTCCGATCGTCTTAAGACAGCTGCATTGCATCACGTGACCGACGAATTGGCCCGTGCAGCCCCTCTGCGTAGCTTGATGCGCACATGGCAAAAATTGTTGCTGAGCGTCGAACGCAGTGTTATCTCTCGTGATTGGTCCCTTTTAGTCAAATGCTCTGATGGTTCTACATACCATCTACGCCGCCGCCTTCTCGATCGATTTTGCTGCATAATGAAACGTATCATCTGGTCATCTAGGTCCATTTGTTCTAGCAGACACTGTTCCACGGTCGCCATTGTTGTTGCTTTGTTCCATGTTACTGAAAGGAGAGGCAACTCCACCCTGTGGTGTCCTAGCCAATACCAGCCGTAGCGACACCCCCGACTTGGAGGTGAACTGCAGTACATTTTCAAAACTGCGCGCGTGGGTTGCGCTCGAGTATAAAGGCAAACTACGTACGGGACAGCCGCAGTAACGTCAGCGCGGTCGCTGCCCGCGCGAGTATAAGGAAGCCTTTACCCATCATGAGATGTCTTGACTCACACCTTGGCAATGTGACCTATTTGTAGGCCATCAATTAGGACTGAACCAGTTGAGTATCAACTTGCACTGACGGGGGCTGAATTGCTGTTTGATTATTGATAGATTTTAGGTGTTGTCTTGGCTTTCCATGCCTTTTTGCACCTCCCTTGATGTGTACAATACTTTTTCTGTGTCATCTCACATTTTTACACACAACTTAATTTCTGAGTTTATTTGTTCTACTTTCTATGTATGGATCTGGTGAAATTTTCAGGTCAATAACACCTTTGGAAGTATATTTAGTGAGAAAATGTTCAGGTCTATAGCACTTTTGGAAGTATGGTGAGAAAAATGGTGACATTAAACTTATTTCAGCCATTTGTGCGTGCGTGTGTGTGTACAAACTCCAATTCCAATTAAGTTGGGAAATCTTTTGAAGCATGATTTGCAAATCATTTTCAAAACCTATATTCAATTGTTCTTCAAAGACATTTAATGTTCAAACTGATTAACTTATTTTTTTTTGTGCAAATATTCACTAATTTCAAATTTGATGCCTGCAACATGTTTCAATAAAGCTGGAAAAGGGGCATGTTTACCCACTGCGTTACACAACCTTTCCTTTTAACAACACCCAATAAGCATTTGGGAACTGAGGATACTAATTGTTGAACCTTTGGAGGTGTAATTCTTTCCCAGTCTTGCTTGATGTGTACAACTTCAGATGCTCAACAGTTCGGGATCCCCGTTGTCGTATTTTGCACTTCATAATGCGCCACACATTTTCAATGGAAGGTCTGGACTGCTGTCAGGCCAGTCTTTTGCACTCTTTACTATGAAGCCATGCTATTGTAACACGTGCAGAAAACTTTGAAAACAATATGTTAATCTTCAATACTTGGTTGGGAATCCCTTTGCTTTAATCACTGGCTCGATGCGCCGTGGCATTGAAGCAATCAGCCTGTTGCATTGTCTGGGAGTTATAGAAGCCCAGATTTCCTTGCTGTTAGTTCTTCTTTGTTTTTGGGTCTGGTGCCCCTTATTTTCCTCTTGATAATACCCCATAGATTCTCAATGGGTTTTAGAGCTGGCGAGTTGTTTGACCAGTCAAGCACTGAGATGACATGGGCATCAAACCAGGTTTTGGAGCTTCTGGCAATATGGGCAGGGCCAGGTCCTGCCGGAAGATGAAATCTGCATCTCCATACACATGAAGTCCTCTAAAACATTCTGGTAGACTGTTGTGATGATCTTGGCTTTAAGAAAGCAGAGTTTATCAACATCTGCACTGGACATTGCACCCCAAATCATGACTGACTGTGGATATTTCACACTGGACCTCAAGCAGCTTGGGTTCTGTTCCCTCCAAACCCTTGGACCTTGATTCCCGAATGAAAGGCACACGTTACTTTCATCGGAAAAGTGGACCTCTAAACACTAGCCAACAGTCTAGTCCTCCTTCTCCTTGGCCCAATTGAGACACCTCCTACTTTGGCTCAGGCTCAGAAGCGCCTTGACCCGAGGAACCCGACAGTTGTAACTCATCACCTGTATGCGTCTGAATGTGGTGGTAAAGAGAGAGGTAAAGAAGAACCTAAAGATCACTGTGGCTGAGCTCCAGGGATGCAGTTAGGAGATGGGAGAAAGTTCTTGAAAGTCAACCTTCACCAGTCAGGGCTTTATGGCAGAGTGGCCCAACGGAAGCATCTCCTCAGTGCAAGACTAATGAACGCCCACATGGAGTTTGCTAAAATAAAGACCTGAAGGACTCCAAGATGGTGAGAAATAAGATTCTCTGGTCTTATGAGACCAAGGTAACTTAACTTTTTGGCCTTAATTCTAAGCGGTATGTGTGGAGAAAACCAGGCACTGATGTCCAATACAGTCCCAACAGTGAAACGTGGTGGTGGCAGCATCATGATGTGGGGGTGTTTTTCAGCTGCAGGGACAGGACGACTGGTTGCAATCAAAGGAAAGATGAATGCGGCCAAGTACAGGGATATCCTGGACGAAAACCTTCTCCAGAGTGCTCAGGACCTCAGACTGGGCCGAAGGTTCACCTTCCAACACGACAATGACATTAAGCACATGGCTAAAATAACAAAGGAGTGGCTTCATAACAACTTGTGACTGTTATTGAACGGCCCAGCCAGAGCCCTGACTTAAAACCAATTGAGCATCTCTGGAGAGACCTGAAAATGGATGTCCACCAATGTTCACCATCCAACCTGACAGAACTGGAGAGGATCTGCAAGGAGGAATGGCAGAGGATCCCCAAATCCAGGTGTGAAAAACTTATTGCATCATTCCCAAAAAGACTCATGGCTGTATTAGCCCAAAAGGGTGCTTCTACTAAATACTGAGTAAAGGGTTTGAATACTTAGGGCTGTGTGATATTTCAGTTTTTCCATTTTAATAAATCTCCAAAAATTGTTTTTTTTCTGTCAATATGGGGTGCTGTGTGTACATGAGGAAAGAAAATAAATTTTAGCAAAAGACTGCAATACAACAGAGTGAAAAACTGAAGGTGGTCTGAGTACTTTCTGTACCCACTGTGGGTACTAAAATAAGATGAAAGTCTGCATTTCAGCACATCTTGTTTCATTTCAAATCCTTTGTGGTAGTGTTAAGAGTCCAAAAGATGAATTGTTGATGTCTCAATATTGGACACTTGGGCCACATGGTTACAGTGTGTACAGGAAGTGGAAATGGAAGAAAATCAGACTTTCTCCAAGTTGGACTGATAACAATTCCAAGAGGTGGTACTGTATGGCGTTGAGGAATGAAGATTAGCCGAAGTAAAACAGAATATATGTGCATGAATGAGAGGGGTGGTGGGGGAAGAATGAGGCTACAGGGAGAAGAGATGGCAAGGGTAGAGGACTTTAAATACTTGGGGTCAACCGTCCAGAGCAATGGTGAGTGTGGTCAGGAAGTGAAGAAACGGGTCCAAGCAGGTTGGAACGGGTGGAGGAAGGTGTCAGGTGTGTTATGTGACAGAAGAGTCTCTGCTAGGATGAAGGGCAAAGTTTATAAAACAGTGGTGAGGCCAGCCATGATGTATGGATTAGAGACAGTGGCACTGAAGAGAAAACAGGAAGCAGAGCTGGAGGTGGCGGAAATGAAGATGTTGAGGTTCGCTCTCGGAGTGACCAGGTTGGATAAAATTAGAAATGAGCTCATCAGAGGGACAGCCAAGGTTCGATGTTTTGGAGACAAAGTTAGAGAGAGCAGACTTCAATGGTTTGGACACGTCCAGAGGAGAGAGAGTGAGTATATTGGTAGAAGGATGATGAGGATGGAGCTGCCAGGCAAGAGAGCTAGAGGAAGACCAAAGAGAAGGTTGATGGATGTCGTGAGGGAAGACATGATGGCAGTTGGTGTTCGAGAGGAGGATGCAGGAGATAGGCTCTCATGGAAAAGGATGACGCGCTGTGGCGACCCCTAACGGGACAAGCCGAAAGGAAAAGAAGAAGGTACTGTATGGCGTTATTTGTGGTATCCTTCACAATTTTTGTCAATGAAACCTCCACGTAATGGGCAAAATACCAAACTCTACCACTTCTTGGAAACAGGTGAACTGATTTTTTTTTTTCATTTTTTTATTGACGCTTGTTGAGGAGCTGAGGTGGTGTAATTATTGTAGCGGGGAAGCCTTACACGGCATCGGTCCTGCCAAAGCCTCTGAGGTCAACGAGCTTCATTGAGGTACACCTTGACACACACGAACACACTAAATGCACTGAACATGGAACAACTGTGCTACCCATCCATCCATACATTTTCTGAGCCGCTTCTCCTCACTTGGGTCGCGGGCGTGCTGGAGCCTATCCCAGCTATCATCGGGCAGGAGGCGGGGTACACCGCGAACTGGTTGCCAGGCAATCGCTGTGCTACCCACCCCTCACTTTTGTATTTCTTATTTGAGACAATTTCCCATGGGGAGATCCATAAGGTGCAATGCTACAACAGTGAAATACTGATGCAAGAATACTTCCCAAACCTGTTGTGATGAGTGTCATGTCCAAGTATGTTCTGGTTCAACTTTACATAGGTGCGTCTATGAAAAAACATCGACTGCATGCATTGACAACATTATCACATTGAGTTATGTCTATAAATCAAATAACTAATATTTCAAAAGGAAATAAATCTAAATGTGTCCAGTGTGCTCTCACCAAAGTGTGCGTACAACTTGGAACATGTCAGCAATTCTGTTCTTATCACACTGGGTGCGCAGTAACACAACTTAATAGCTGAGGAGTGAGTCATTTCAGTTCACTGGAGACACACCCTGTAAAGTGTCATTGTACTTGTTGAAACACACGCAACACTGAAGCCGGATTAATGCGCCACTCCTTTCAGAGGTGAATGTGTGCTGCCGCAAGGGAATGACATTGCCAGCGCCCGTTGACAAACACTGATTGCAAAAACTCTTCTACTTCAACATTTATATGTATTAATGGGCACCTTTGACCTTTAATCATTGCTCAAATGAATCAGCATTGTCTCTCCTATCAGTGAGTAAAATGACAGTATCCTAAATTATTTGGATGGACATTACTCATTTGTCCTGGGTAGCTTTATTCTTATTTACTTAACTCAGCATGAACATAAAATATTTAAGAGAGCATCTTCTTTCCTCACTATATGGTCACAGCAAAGACTGACCTTACGTTCCATTGAATTATTCATATTTGGAAAGTCAACCAAGTGGGGAGGACATGTGAAACTCAACCAGCAGGCAGTTTACTTGTGAGCATTACTTATCGTAGGACTAGTAAACTTCACTACTTTATTGTGCCGGCGCCTCCCCACCCTTTGGTTATATATATAAAAAAGAATAATCATAATCCTTCTTCCTGGCTTTGTGAGAAATCGCATAGTTCTTACTGCTTTCTACTGGGGCGTGTGCCAGTGTGGTAATCTACCTGGAGGAGGAGGGGGAGGACGGCATTTCTTTGTGTTGGCATGTGCTCTAGGTCATGACAAAAAGCTCGGTCAGCAGATGACTGTGTGGCACTTGAAGATACAACCACGCCACCTCGTGGCCAAAACAAGGACATTTATTTACACAGGTATACTGTTGTGGAGGGGTGTCAAACTCATTTTTCAGGGGGCACGTTCACCCCAGTTTGATCTCAAATGGGCCTTACCAGTATATAGCCTAATAAGCTATAAATAATTCCCAAATTTTTGGAGTGCAAATAATTTGCAAAATATTCACATTTGTCTTGTTTCAAATCAAATCAGTGTTTTCATTTACACGTGCAAATTACAGTAGTGGATCAATATAATCTATATACCTTTTGTAAAACAATCATTTTAAATTTACATACATTTCCACATCCATCTGGAAATATTAACAACAACTGACTCATCACGCCATGCAAACTAAAGTCGGAGCTTTACAGATATGCCTTGTAAAAGTGCATGTGTTCCACCAAATACTGAAGCTGTTGACTGATATTTTACAATATTCAGTCTCAACATATTCCTACAGGATGTATTCATTTTCACAGAACTGTAATCTTCACGGTGTAAAGTTGGCACAATATTTTATAGGAAATAGACTTGCTTTGATCCTGAAACATGGCATCTTTTCGCCTTCACATGTGTATGCATATCAGGCGTGAAATCTTGAGTAACAGCCAATTTCAGTCATTTAAGTGGTCGTCAGTGCGCCCTCCAGGGGACAAAATTTGTGACAATTACTTTTATTGAAAAAATTGCAGTTAATGTCTTCTATCGCCATAGGGCAGATTGAACCCCTGATGGGCCAGTTCTTGCTCGCATGTTGTACAACCCCAATTCCAATGAAGTTGGGACGTTGTGTTAAACACAAATAAAAACAGAATACAATGATTTGCAAATCATGTTCGACATATATTTAATTCGAAGAAGTCGAAGAAGAAGAGGTGGGGTTCTTCGGGTTCTTCGGCAGAAAGAGAAAAGGAAAGCACAGAGCCTAGAACTGAATGTGGGGACTTTGAATGTTGGGACTATGACAGGAAAATCTCGGGAGTTGGTTAACATGATGATTAGGAGAAAGGTTGATATATTGTGTGTCCAGGAGACCAGGTGGAAAGGCAGTAAGGCTAGAAGTTTAGGGGCAGGGTTTAAATGATTTTACCATGGTGTAGATGGGAAGAGAAATGGAGTTGGGGTTACTTTAAAAGAAGAGTTGGCTAAGAATGTCTTGGAGGTGAAAAAAGTATCAGATCGAGTGATGAGGCTGAAACTTGAAATTGAGGGTGTTATGTATAATTAGTTAGCTATGCCCCACAGGTAGGATGTGACCTTGAGGTGAAAGAGAAATTCTGGAAGGAGCTAGACGAAGTAGTTCTGAGCATCTCACACAGAGAGAGAGAGTCGTGATTGATGCAGATTGTAATGGACATGTTGGTGACGCTAATAGGGGTGATGAAGAACTGATGGCTAAGTACGGCACCCAGGAATGGAATTTGGAGGGACAGATTGTGGTAGACTTTGCAAAAAGGATGCAAATGGCTGTAGTAAACACTTTTTTCCAGAAGAGGCAGGAACATAGGGTGACCTACAAGAGCGGAGGTAGAAGCACGCAGGTGGATTACATCTTGTCCAGACGATATAATCTGAAGGAGGTTACCTACTGTAAGGTAGTGGTAGGGTAGAGTGGCTAGACAGCATAGGATGGTGGTGTGTAAAATGACTATTGGTGGGGAGGAAGATTAGGAAGACAAAGGCAGAGCAGAGAACCATGTGGTGGAAGCTGAGACGACGAGTGTTGTGCAGATTTTCGGGAAGAGGTGAGACAGGCTCTTGGTGGACACGAGGAACTTCCAGAAGACTGGACCACTGCAGCCAAGGTGATCAGAGAGGCAGGCAGGAGAGTACTTGGTGTATCTTCTGGCAGGAAAGGAGACTTGGTGGTGGAACCTCACATTACAGGAAATCATACAAGGAAAAAGGTTAGCTAAGAAGAAGTGGGACACTGAGAGGACCGAGGAGAGGCGAAAGGAATACATTGAGATGCGACACAGGGCAAAGGTAGAGGTGGCAAAGGCCAAACAAGAGGCATATGATGACATGTATGCCAGGTTGGACACTAAAGAAGGAGAAAAGGATCTATACAGGTTGGCCAGACAGAGGGATAGAGATGGGAAGGATGTGTAGCAAGTTAGGGTGATTAAGGATAGAGATGGAAATAGGTTGCCCGTAGTGTGCTATATAGATGGAAAGAATACTTTGAGGAGTTGATGAATGAGGAAAATGAAAGAGAAGGGAGCGCAGAAGAGGCAAGTGTGGTGGACCAGGAAGTGGCAATGATTAGTAAGGTGGAAGTTAGAAAGGCATTAAAGAGGATGACAAATGGAAAAGCAGTTGGTCCTGATGACATTCCTGTGGAGGTATGGAAGCATCTAGGAGAGGTGGCTGTGGAGCTTTTGACCAGCTTGTTCAATAGAATTCTAGCCCGTGAGAAGATGCCTGAGGAATGGAGGAAAAGTGTGCTGGTGCCCATTTTTAAGAACAAGGGTGATGTGCAGAGCTGTGGGAACTATAGAGGAATAAAGTTGATGAGCCACACAATAGAGTTATGGGAAAGAGTAGTGGAGGCTAGACTCAGGACAGAAGTGAGTATTTGCAAGCAACAGTATAGGTTCATGCCTAGAAAGAGTCAACCGTCCAGAGCAATGGTGAGTGTGGTCAGGAAGTGAAGAAACGGGTCCAAGCAGGTTGGGACGGGTGGAGGAAGGTGTCAGGTGTGTTATGTGACAGAAGAGTCTCTGCTAGGATGAAGGGCAAAGTTTATAAAACAGTGGTGAGGCCAGTCATGATGTACGGATTAGAGACAGTGGCACTGAAGGTGGCAGAAATGAAGATGTTGAGGTTCGCTCTTGGAGTGACCAGGTTGGATAAAATTAGAAATGAGCTCATCAGAGGGACAGCCAAGGTTCGATGTTTTGGAGACAAAGTTAGAGAGAGCAGACTTTGATGGTTTGGACACGTCCAGAGGAGAAATAGAGTATATTGGTAGAAGGATGATGAGGATGGAGCTGCCAGGCAAGAGAGCTAGAGGACGACCAAAGAGAAGGTTGATGGATGTCGTGAGGGAAGACGTGGGCAGTTGGTGTTCGAGAGGAGGATGCAGTAGATAGGATGTGTTGTGGCGACCCCTAAAGGGACAAGCCGAAAGGAAGAGAAGAAGTTCGACATATATTTAATTGAACACACTACAAAGAAAATATATTTAATTTAATATTTAAATATTTAATCCAATGAAGTTGGGACATTGTGTTAAACAAATAAAAACAGAATACAATGATTTGCAAATCATGTTGAACCTATATTATATATTTAATTGAATACACTACAAAGAAAAGATATTTGATGTTCAAACTGATAAACTTTGTTTTTAGCAAATAATCATTAACTTAGAATTTTATGGCTGCAACACGTTCCAAAAAGGATGGGACATGTTTACCACTGTGTTACATCACCTTTTCTTTTAACAACACTCAATAATCATTTGGGAACTGAGGATACTAATTGTTGAAGCTTTGGAGGTGGAATTCTTTCCCATTCTTGCTTGATGTACACCTTCAGCTGTTCAAGAGTCCGGGGTCTCCGATGTCGTATTTTATGCTCCATAATGCGCCACACATTTTCAATGGGAGACAGGTCTCGACTGCAGGCAGGCCAGTCTAGTACCCGCACTCTTTTACTACAAAGCCACGCTGTTTGTAACACATGCAGAATGTGGTTTGTCATTGTCTTGCTGAAATAAGCAGGGGCGTCCATAAAAAAGACGATGCTCTGATGGCAGCATATGTTTCTCCAAAACCTGTATGTACCTTTCAGCATTAATGGTGCCTTCACAGATGTGCAAGTTACCCATGCCATTGGCACTAACACAGCCCCATACCATCACAGAGGCTGGCTTTTGAACTTTGCATCCATAACAGTCCGGATGGTTCTTTTCCTCTTTGGCCCGGAGGACACGACGTCCACAATTTCCAAAAACAATTTAGAATGTGGACTCGTCGGACCACAGAACACTTTTCCACTTTGCATCAGTCCATCTTAGATGAGCCTAGAAAAGCTGGCGGCGTTTCCTGGTGTTGTTGAGAAATGGCTTTTGCTTTGCATAGTGGAGTTTCAAGTTGCACTTACGGATGTAGCGTCAAACTCTATTTACGTACATTAGTTTTCAGAAGTGTTCCTGACTCCATGTGGTGAAATCCTTTACACATTGATGTCGTTTTTTGATGCAGTGCCACCTGAGGGATCGAAGGTCACGGGCATTCAATGTTGTTTTTCGGTATTCCTGCTTACATGCAGTGATTGCTCCAGATTCTACACAGTTCTACACAGCGGTCATCGAATCAGTCCTGTGTTCTTCCATCACAGTCTGGTTTGGTGCTGCTACAAAAAAGGACAAACTCCGACTGCAACGAACAATCAAAACTGCTGAAAGGATTGTCGGTACCCCCCTACCCACCATTGAGGACTTGCACGCTGCGAGAACTAAGACAAGAGCGTGCAAAAACCTGCGCATCCCGGTCACCAGCTCTTCCAGCTCCTTCCCTCAGGTAGGCGCTACCAATCAATGCAAACTAGAACTAGCAGAGATTCCAACAGCTTCTTCCCTCTTGCGATCAACTACTTAAACACCTAACCTACAATTCCATTACAACATGCTGGCAATTTTTTGACTCGAGTTCGTTGTCACATTTCTGTGGGGCCAATCATACATTACTCGTGCACTCACTGTAGTTGTCTCGCCATGCTGCACTATTTGCCTATACTGGCCACTCATGCCAGAGTAGCATCTGCTCCATTTGCACACTGATTGAGGAGTATCTGCAACATTTGCACAACCAACATTGTCCCAGATTATCGCACTACTCGTCGCTTTAAACCGCATACACTCCTTGAAGTCTCGGCGCCCTTTGCACAATGGTCATTGCACCGGACTATTGCAAGATTAGTCATTCGAACTGCTCTAAGTGCTCGAGGACTCTGCATCTTTTTGCACAATTGTCAAAAAAAAAAAAGTACCGGCATTACCAGATAACTAACAACCCTTTACTGCTCAGTGACTGTTTTTTTGTCAATGTCTTTGTCTCAAAAGTGTTCAAAAGTGTGAACCTCGCCCCATCTTTGCTTGTGAATGACTGAGCAATTCAGGGAAGCTCCTTTTATACCCAATCATGGCACCCACCTGTTCCCAGTTGGCCTGTTCACCTGTGTGATGTTCCAAACAGGTGTTTGATGAGCATTCCTCAACTTTCTCAGTCTTTTTTGCCACCTGTCCCAGCTTTTTTGGAATGTGTTGCAGCCATAAAATTCTAACTTCATGATTATTTGCTAGAAACAATCAAGTTTATCAGTTTGAACATTAAATATCTTGTCTTTGTAGTGTATAGGTTGAACATGATTTGCAAATCATTGTATTCTGTTTTTGTTTGTTTAACACAACCTCCCAACTTCATTAGAATTGAGGTTGTACATTTTACACCCATACTGTGGCTCTTGTTTATTGGCTCATTGTTTTGAAAAAGAGAAATTAACTTTGCACATCTCTTGGCTTCAGTAAGACATTAAAAGCCTATTCTCACTTCTGGGTGCACACCAGATTCATGTTATTTTGTGTTACTGGTGATCGCTAGTTACCTTTTAATCATGCACTGAGACATATTATCTTTGACAGACAAAATCAAAAAGTAAATTATCATCTTGAGTGTTTGTGAAACAATTTTTATTTATTTTTTTAATGAAAGAACAACTGTATTTTGGACCATTTATTTCAGTCTGTTTCAGTACATGACGTTGTTCTTATGGAGACAAAGAATAACAGTTTTAAGCACATTAGGCTAATTCCAACATCATCTTCCCTCTCGCCATTAAACTGCTAGAGGCTAAGTGACTCTTTGTAGTTTGTTTTTATGTCTTAATTTATTTTGTCAAAATGGCTGTCCATTGTCGTAGTGGACCGGCTCCAACTACCAGAGACAAATTCCTTGTGTGCTTTTGACATATTTGGCAATTAAAGAGGATGCTGATTATATTCCAGTCAGCACCACATTCTTTTTTTCTTTTCTTTTTTTTAAATGCATGCCAATGCAAGTCTTGCGTGTTTGACCCTCATAGCACATGTCAATACTTAGCTGGTGTGTTTGAACTTACTCTCCTCAGGCATCATTAGCAGTCCCACAGTCCTGAAGTTTGACCTCTTACAGATCCTGGATTGTGACCCAAAACCAGATGTTACAGTTGTAAATATGGACTTAAATAGACGGGCACATGGCCATTACCCCTACAAGATGTAAAAATACGATAGTCTGTTTATCCTTTGCAGCTATAGCAAAGTACGTTCTGGTAAAATTTTGCTTAATGCACAAGGCTTCGAATGAAAAGGGCCTTCCCCAAATCTTTCACACAACATTGTAAATGGTCTAAAAGGCTTTGCTTTGCTGATTGAGTGATTGAAGGACCTATAAGCATTCAGATGGACTATATTTCACCAACAAGTTGTCTTTGTATATTTTTTACTCAAGAAAATTAAACTAGCAGTAATTTCCAATCATATCAATATGTTTTGTATGTAAATAAGTATTGCCCTGGGAATGTTCCTTTTATTTTGCCCAAATCGATAAGCCGTGGTGGTGTGGCATCAGTGACGGAACTGGAGACCAACTTCGCTGCATAGCTGGTGTGGGAAAAGTACTATACTATAAAGTGGCAGTGTTTACTCATATTTTACATATCGTCGCTGTTGGATGGAATTCTTGCACCTCCCAAAAAAAAGACATCTTGCTTGAGTTTGTCATCAGAAAACAAGCGTGGTTTTACATTCCAAACGATGCAATAAGTGCCAAATGTTTGTTTGTTACAGTACAATGTAAACAGGTACAGTACTATATATTCTATAGCCATTTTACCTTTCATTCTCACATTTGGAAGACTTTTGACACTCAAACAACCCAACACAATCCAAAAACATGACACAGACGAATGAGGTTCATCATAGTGTGGTTTATTATACAGTGTATTCTAACAACCTCGCCATAAAACATATAAAATATAACAGTGCATATCCCTTATATACATTATTCATTCTCTCCACAGTCACACCCTAGTGGTGGTAAGCTACTTGTGCAGTCTGACGGAAGCGTGGCTGCCATTCTGTGCCTACGGCCCCTCCCACCACCACCAAACATCCAACCGCATTCATTCGTAGGCAATGTGGGTTAAGTGTCTTACCCAGGGACACAATGACGACATGCGCTCAGGCGGGGCTACGACCGGGCGACCCTCTGGTTGAAGGGCGTACACTTGATTTGACCTTGATTTGATTTTGACACTAATATTTTATAAGCCTTCGGCTCTCGCACAATTGTCGCTTGGCCTCGCCCCTAAGAACAGTATTTCCAGGAATCCCCCTTTTGGACAGGTCAAGGGATTCCTGGGAAAACTGGACCCCAGGAGAGAGGAGAATTGGGGGGGGGGGGCATGGAAAATTCCAGACTACATTCTTTCCATGGAATAAATGGCAAGGGACAAATTATGCAGTAAATAAAATTTTAATTGACAAAAAAAAAAAGGAAGAAAGAAATTTGAGATATCTATCAGGGAAAAGTTCATTTATTTCAATAGTTCAATTCTAAAAGTGAACTATATTTGCGATGCACCTGTAAACTTTCTAAATGTCGCTACTCTTATACTCTCTTTGTTGCCCTTTAGTTCTTAAAGTAGTCCATGAGGCCTGTGAAGCAGTCCTCCGTCCCGAGCTACAGTGCTTCATCTCAGACTACCAACTGACCAGAGATGCAGCACTGCACCATGGGCCGCAGGGAGGGAGAGGGAGAGAGAGAGAGAGAGAGAGAGAGAGAGGGAGTCCTGCAAACACACTTTTACATGAGAGCGGTAAACAGGAAATGACATTAACCCTCTGCGGACATAATTCAAACTTCCTGTGCTGTTCCCTCTCATGTTACACACTCGGATACCTCCACACGCATATACAACGTTTGAGATGATCTTGCACAAATGCTGGGAGGATATTTTGACATCTTAAAAATTCACACAATAGCGGACAGCAAAATGAATGATTATTTCTGAGATATGTATACATTTGTGAAAGTGTCGGAACTATTGCATGTCTTTGCTGTTATTATGATTGTATAACGACAAGAGTGTTATCGGTGTAATGAGTAGTTAGGATCATTTCGGCACTTGTATCTGCAGAGTTTGAAGGTCAACACATACATTGCGCAACTCGCACAATTTCTATGAAGCTGTTTATGTCTCTACTGTTATGTAAGAAGTGTATGATAATTGGGCCACCACCATTTGCTCTGTCAATGAGGATTGCCTTTACTATGAATGCTTCAAATTTTAAATCATCAATACGTTTTTCAAAATAGGACTTTAAGTGTGGCCGTTTCCGCATGGGAGACATTAACCCATATAAAAGCAAGGCAGCATAAAAAAATGGCTAAAATATTATTTTTATTTTTTTTACACAAATGTCTTTACCGATCAAATTATATGAAAATGATCCATAACATCGACACCTAAACACCTGCTAAAGTAAATGAATACTTCTCTGTCAGTGGCAAAGAAAACTGAGCATTGGTCATTTTGAAAAGGCAGATAAAGCTTTTGTTCAAGCCTAATGTTGTGGCCTATGATTGCACTGTATTAGAAAATGTCTCCCAAGTCACAAGCCTTACCCAAGCCAGAGTGAAGTGTCCATCAGTGAGCGGCATCGCCTCATCTCCGTGGCAACCCCTGATAAAACAAAATAGCATTTTAAATATAGCCTGACCGTGGCGTTTCTAACAAGTAGGCTAGTAGGACAGACAGAGGAAACATGGTGTTTTGCTGGAATATTCGAATAGACTGTGTTAGACTGGAAACTCTCTGCCGCCCCATATAAGGCCTTAGTGGCCCTTTTTATTTTTGGGATCATGGAAAATGGGATCACTGCACTGGATAAACATTCCCTCTTTTCAGACTGTGTGATTGCTCCCACAGATAGATTGTCACCCCTCCCTACTACCCAACCTCCAACCCCACCCAACCCCCTTTTCCAGCTGCCATACATTCCCTTTTCTAGTCGGGGGGGTCTCACTGGAAGGGCAGCAGAGGGAGGGGGAGCTTCATCTCCCTCTGCCTGGGCTCAACAAGTCCATATTAAGAAGAAAGGCCTCTCTCACACTCTCTCATGGTAGGCCAAGTCTCAAAGTCTGTTCTCAGGAAGTGTGATCTACTGTACATGTACACACTACTAATAAACTACCCTCTCTCAGCCTCTTTGAGTGTGTGTGTGTGTGTGTGTGTGAGACAAGTCAAAACCTGCATCCTGTTCCCAAGTGCTTGGGAAAATATGTGGAATGTGTGAAAATATAACATACTCATCAGGCATGTGCACACATAAAACTCCAAGAGGTGTCCAAGCACCTGCCCTTTTGCCCTTGATGAAAAAAAGTGACCTTTTTGCGGCAGCCCACTTTTTTTTCTTCATTCATCAGTATTAAAAAAGAAAAGAAAATACACTGTCATCAATTTCACCAGCTCAGTTTTGATACATGAGCTGGATTTATTTGAGTCATTGGGAGAATTGTACATTTCGCTGCAACCTTGATTTATTTGGGGTTAATCAGAGGCACTTTAAATGGTGGCAGGTGTGTGCTGACCCCTATTTCACATGAGTTTGAATGCAATTGCTTAGTTCTGAACACATTTATAAGAGGGTATGAGCATCTGCCCCAAAAAATGTCTGTACAGGTGCCTGATACTCATCAATCTTGATGTTCTAACTTATTTCTGGAACAATTTCACAATATATACTTCTACAGTACTGCTGTGCTGTACATGTGGCTAATAATGTGCAGAGCAAGCATAGATGCAAGGTAACTGAACCAAAACCTTTCGGTATTCATCTCAAACGTTTGCACAAGAACAACAGCACAGAGACAAGAGTCTACAACCATCATTAAAAAAAACAAAAAACACTGATTATCATTAATATTGAAATCATTTGACTTTTGTTAGAATAAGTGAATATAATTTTGTTTTACTAACATAAAAATAATGTACAGCAATGGTTCTCAAACGTTTTACACCAAGTACCACCATTAAAATACACATATTAGGTCAAAGCGAATTAAATTAAAAACTTAAATGAATTGCATATAAAAATAAAATAAAAATGTATTTCTAATAAAACATTTAAAAGAAACCGTTAAAGAATGAATGCAAATGTATCGTGCCTAAAGTTAAATACAACTGAACTGCACTTAAAAATATTACTGTACATGAACAGTAAAAAAAATTACCGTACTGAATATACTGTATGCAAGCTTCATATTAATATCTTTGATTGTATTTCGTTTGAGTAATGCGGTTGAGTAACAAGCCCTCGACATAGCTTATTAGATGCTCGTGCACACATAAAAGCACAAACTATAAGTCACAGCAGTCATCCCACATCAGCATACTATAACACCATTTAGTGTTGCTTTAATGAAATACCGTATAATAAAGCTCCACATCGCCAATTTTGTACATGAATACTGGCACAAATCGAATGGGGTCAGCAATAGTAATGACGAACATCAATGGTGTTTCTGCATTAACATCTAAATGGATTCCACTACTCTACATAATTCTACCACTCAAGTGGAAAAACACACTAAAGCACATTGACACATGACATTATAGTTAACCTGAATTTTCTGTGTGGAGGCAGACTCACGTCAGAGAGAGTGTTTGAGTGTGTTTATACAGGCCGTGATAACAACCAGAGAGCCATCTCTTCTGTTAAGCCAAACATTTCCTTATATGGTCGTATTTCCCCCTCCCCGTTCTGTAAATCTCACACACAGGAAACCCACTCCGTTTGACTTTATCCGCCTGTCGTACAAAGGGTCCGTTACACGCACAAGCACACGCGCACACACGCAGAGTTAAGTAGAGAAGGACAAAAGAGACCGTGGACAAACATAAATGAATCTGAGTGACTTTAAAAGTGTAAGTGCCACTGCCATTTTTGGAAGCTGAGGGGAGCACTATGATGAGAATGGCTACACAAGCGTCTGTTGGACATTCTTGATGACAGCAAGGGTCATTTTTGTACTTGTTTAAATTTATATATATATATTTTTTTTCATCCAGGGCAAAAGGCCAGGTGCTTGGACACCTATCGGGGTCTATGTGTGCATGTGCCTGAGTGAGAGCCTGTTATTGATTTGGACACACCTTCCCATTGAATCCATGAGCCAGTATGCCCAGTATTTTGCCTGCTACTGTATGTGTATTTGGGCTACACTGAAAAGAAAAAAAAAATAAAAGAAAAAAACTTTATATTTTACAAGGAATAGTCACATTATTATTATTATTTATTATTATTTATTTTTTTACAAGAATAAAGGTCTCGAGCATAAAACGTACAAGTAAATAAAACCATCAGCATGAGCATCCATCAATCTATTTTCGATACCACTTGTTCCCATGAGGGTCGCTGTTGAGCTGGAGCCTCACATAAGTACAACAACACAACTAGTTTGACCTCAACAATAAACAAAAAACCCTTCATAAGTAGACGTCAGGCAGAATGCGTGTGCGGCTTCCTCTTATGTGAAATTTACCCTGGGAATGATGCTCTTTTTGGTCCCTGAGGGGGACTGATGTGAGAGGGTGTGTGAGTGTGTTTGTGGGGGTTGGGGAGGGGGGGTCATGTGAAAGTTCTGTCAACCCAGTACAGCCCCTCACATCCCCAAGATGCTTTACTGCAAAGTAACTAAATCAAGCATTTCCTGCTCTCACTCTCTCACTTTTCTCAAGTACATTCCTCGACTGCGGTTGCCGTGACGTTCCTCACACCTTTTCTGAGATGGTACCGTGACTTTAATGCGGCGACTGGCTCTGTGTGTGCGTGTGTCTCACCTCTCGGAAATCTCCTTCCATCATCTATCTGTGAGTGAATGAGCACAGGCAGAGTTGAATTGTAGAGAATGCAAATTTATGAGTAAGATATGTGATAATAAAAAAAAAAAATATATATATATATATATGTACATATATATATATATATATATATAAGGGCTGTCAATCGATTAATTTTTTAATCAGATTAATCACACTTTTGAATTTTGATCAATCACAAGCACCAAATATACCACACATCGTATCATATTTTGCTTGGAGATGGTATTTTAAACGTGTTGTGCTTCAATGAAAAGAGAGTTCAGCGTTGCACTATACGCAGATGACCTTTGCTTTTCTCGAAAGTCCCATCAGAGCGACTTGAAGCAAAATTTACCGACAATCAGACCAGTCAGAGTGACCTCACTTATCTTTTCACCGGCGTAGGCATTGACCTGATGGCAACCTGCACCACATTTCAGATATCCATCCGCAGTTAAGGTAAAGGTGCACGTGTGGTCGGTACGGAAGCCGTTTCAAAAGTCTAGCTTTACAAAGACGAGTCGCTCAGTTTTCACTCACTCAAGAGGTATTAATTTTACAAAATATTCATCATCGTGGTTGTAGTTTGCAGTGGTGTAAGATGTCATGTTCAGAATTGCGTGTAATGTTTTGGTATGAGAGTCCAAAGCTGAGCATTCTTATCTTTGTAATGGCACAACTTTGAATATGGATTTCAGTATATTATTATCATAGCTGTACCTATTGTTGTGGCCGGCAAGTGTACTCTGTCTTAGGAGCTGTGTCTCATTAATGTTGCACCAAGTTGAAAATCAATCAACTATTCACAGCAACAACAACACAAATCTAATTTTACTTCATTTGAAACAGGTCCACTGGTATCCTGAGTCATAGAAATAGTCCGTATTAAATGGATGAGTATAAGAAAGGAGGAAATTGTGTTAAGGTTTGACTCTATATGACAGCTACCAAAATTCAACCACACAAAATCAACATTTTCACTATGTAATATTTGTTTATTGGTTTATTTAATATTGGTGTTAATGAACTTTCATTCGAGGCCCGATACCAGTTATGTCCCAATAAAAACAGTTTTATTACTATGGCATCATCTATGCATTTTCTATAGTGTTTGTCCTCATTAGGATCACAAGTGAGCTGGAGCCCATCCTAGCTGACTTTGGGCGAGGGACGGGGCATATCCTAGACTGGTCGCCAGCCAATCGCAGGGTCAGTCTGCAAAAATCCAAAATCTTACATAGGGACTTCATCTTATTTCTAATGAAAACATCTTTCTGTACTTATTCTCAGATTTGCTTTGACTTTTTTTTTCCAAAATTTACATCAAGACAAAAAGACTTAAAGATACTAAGTCTTAGTTTAAGAATCTTATCAAGTCAGTTCATACTAGTTCCCATTGGCAGATTTGTTTGACTTATTTTAGGGACAAAATGTCTCGTGAAAAGATCTGCCTATGGCATGAACTCAATTTGAAGATAGCATGAATTGACTTGAGATTCTTAAGACAAGATCTTGTAACGTAAACAAGTCTTTTGAAAAATGTCAAATCGAAACCATCTTAAAATAACTACAATAAGATGTTTTCACTAGAAATAAGAGAAATTAACAAGGATAGATTTTGCATTTTTGGAGCCCACAATGTGAGTAATGTTTTACGTTCACATAAAGATGGAAACACAAAGATATGGATGGGCGGAAACTGGGCCTAGTAATGTTTCTATCTATGTCACATTGTGTAATACAATTTACAAACTGTTCCCATGTCAAACTCAAACCTGAGGAATTATCAGTGTGAAATGAGTGCTTGCGTAGATTTGGAACCAATTTAATTACTGTATGAGCAAAGGAGGTTGTGCCAGTCTACATCTGCACTCAGTGGACAGTTCATTAGGTACACCTGCCCAGTCCAATGGGATCGAATATAAAAGCTGTATGAAAAATCCCGCCTTTCTAACGGGATCATGTTCATATGTAAGAAACACCTTTATGTAACACTTCGGTTGTATATATACTACACTGCACTACCTTTGTAAAGTTTCAATTTTTCATGCAGCTTTTGTACTGGATTGTACCCAAATACGGTAGGCGTCCCGCGAAAATATATTCAAAGGCTCAGCAAGCACTTTGCTAGGATTGTAACTGTCATACAGAGACTGTGACCCAAATTAAGTCAAACTGGCGGTGTCGAGGACGTTCAAGCAGATTTAAAATAACTTGGAAGAAAATAAGGTTCTGTTGTTGTACCTTGTTGGAAGATGTCACGTCATGGTCACTCGTCAGGTCTCTGAGAGGAGGTCTCGTCTGTTTCTTTGAACGCTCCCCGAAAACACTGATCAGCATCAGTGTGGGACCCCTCTGGCCTCTTTGTGTTGTCTTTATGAAGCAGATGAACTTTCAAGCCAACATTCCTCTGTTACCTTGTATGGTCACTGGAGGGCGGGTCCTGCGCCAGAGAATGGCCCCTCTCCACATGACGGATGGTGCTGATGTCAGAAGACCCAAGAGCCTTCGACTGGTGACCTGCGAAGCTTGTCTGGGAAAAGACCGAGGACGACTGGGAGAAAAGCAGAGACGAAGAGGTTAATGGGGGGTTAGAGGAGGACTGGGAAGAGACAGGAGTTGAAAAAACATAGAATGTGAGAAGAAATGTGAGGAGGGAAAATATATGAAAAGAAGGAGGAGTGAGTTTAGAGGGGATATAGTTCATTCAGTCAATGAGGAAAAAACGTTTGACATTTTTCATATTTCTTCTAAATTTGGGCTTTTTCTGCTCGGGCAGCTAAGTGGACAGCAGACTCAAATAGCATGTGGAACTGATTACACCGAGAGAAGGAAGAGGGTCATTATTTAGACTATCAAAGTGGGCGCACACACACATACACGCACGCACGCACACACACAAATTCAAGAAGCATTTGCGCCTTTAATAGTTCCCATCAGGACATTAGTGCATTACAGTCATTGTTGAGACTCGTGTGTTTGAAGTTCACCAAGCACACAAAGTTAAAAGTCAGCAAGGGTATTTATTTGAAACTTTAGAGACATAATCCATAGACCTCATTTGCATGGGAAACCCAAATCCCCAAAGCATATTTTTGTGGCGTTTTGATTGTTCAGCTACTAAGCACTTGGCTCCTTGTCGTCAGTCAGCATGTGGCCACAACTATGCCGCAACCGTCTTTTGTTTTCATGACCTTCTCACAGCAGTCATATAAATAAAGGATACAAGTGTGAATGCAGGAATTTGTTTTCACTGTCTGAGTCAGTATGGCATCAATGGAACACTCCAACCCTGATAATAATAAAGGTGTCCCATGTCTGTTTGTCATCTTGGTGAACCAGCGAATAATAGCTGCTAACCAACAAACAGATGGGCAAATAAATACAAATACAACACTTTGTCAACAGTTTGACTTTGGTGGAGGTTTACACTCTACTGAGTGATGATATTAAAGTCATTATAGTATTGTGAAAAACAACAAATCTCAAGGTGGTTTTGAGTTGCATTTGTTTTACAGTTACCTGCATTAATTTGGTGGATTTCTCATATCATTTGCTTGTTCAAGCTTTACGTCATCTCATCTTAAATGCATTTTGCGTGGTTTACACTGGCTAAACCATGCAACAGACTAGACTAGATTAGACTAGACTCCCTTTTTAAGGGAAAATAAATGTCTTTTAAATTTGACACACCACACGCAAGTGTCGTTTTCAACCCTGTCAAATGAATGATTAAAAAGCAAAATTTGCATAGTATATAAAATTTTTGGTTTTAAAGTCATGAAAAAAAATCAAGCCATTCTCTTTGCTCTAAAACGCTGTGGGCGGGTCCGCTCAATGCATGTAACCATGCCCTGTTCAACTGTCAATCAAATACCACTGCTACGACCTGGAAAAATGGTTGCTACTTCGTCTAGCATCTGTTTTATGCTGACGTTTCAGCCGTGGAAATGCATCATATTAAAGCCTGCAGTGACTGGAATATATCCTACCAGGCTGTCGCGTGGCTTTTCTAAGTGGCGACAACAAGGAGCTCTCAAGCTGCGACGCCCCCCCGAAGACCCTGTCCACACACAAATCACTGAATTCACTTTACAGCGTCTTTACACTTTGAAGGACTATTTATAACGAAAGTAGAAGACGTAGATCACACTGGTCTCAACCCTAAATATTTTTATGGATAACTACATTTTGATAGCTAGTTCAAAGTTTTATTAATTGTACAAGACTGATGATATTTAAACCAACATGCTTAAGGTAGATTGTGTCAAAGGTCTGTTATTATTAATAACTTTCAACTTCCAATGTGACTGTGTGTATTTTTGGTTCGTTTCCTTCATTGCCAAATGCTGATATCCATCCATACATTTTTGAACCGCTTATCACAGGTGAGGTGGGGGCTATCCAGGTGATTCAAATAAACAAGCAATCGTTAACACACACATTGGAACATATGAACATTTTAGCTTCTTTAATTAACCGACATACAGATATCTGGAATGTGGGAGGAAGCCAAAGTACCAGGGGAAACACGCAAAGACCCGACCTGAGATTAAAACTCAGAACCTCTTGACCTGAGGCCAACTACATGTACAACCAATGAGGATCTCATCTTGGTCAAAATACATTGTATTTTTGTTGAAAAGGTGCAAATGCAGTTTGAATTTCACGATTGAAGATTCAAAAAAATATGACAAATAACCTGAGAACACTTACAACGCTCATGTATTGGGTCCAGCTCAAGACGTTATTCCAACAATAGTTCACACAAAAAACATTGCCTTGTAAAATACATGGTGAACCTGTACTGTGTAGCACTGATCCAATATCAAACATAATTTCATAAGGGTTTCACAAAGAGTACAGTGAGTTTATTTTCTGGTAAGAGAAGATAAGCCGTGGAGTAGAAGAGGAACACTGATGAACATTCAGAAGAGGGGTGGCAATGAAGTGAGAAGGGTGAAGTGGGACTGGAGGTCTGCGTGTGAGGAGAGGGTTTGTGGAGTGGGAAATTAAAAAACAAAAAACAAAAGAGGGAGGATATGAATAAGGTATGAAAACATTCAAAGAAGTATTGGTATCGGGCCGATGCCATCCTTATTTCAAGGTATCGGGTTCTTGTGGAGGTTGCTGATACCAGCTGCTGATACTGAAAGCAAAAAAATAATCTCATGTCAAGCAAGTCCTCCTCGCCAGGAGTTGGCGCTACAGTAGAGTGGTTTCATAATTCATAATTACTATATCTATTATTGCGTGAATTAAAATTGTATTGATCAAAATTACTAGTGGTATCAGTACTTGGTATCGGTGAGTGCTCAAAAGTGAATACTCGTACTGTATTCATCTGAAAAAAAGTGGAATTGAAGTTTCCTAACCAGTACATAATCAGAAAATTTGATATTTCAAGAGATGACTGATAATTACTAGAACAAATAAAGTAGTATAAAGCTAGAGTAGGTGCATAGATACCAATAATTAATTTGACCTCGATCCTCCCCTTTCAATTATAGTCAGCAAAGACCTGATTATTAGACCTGAAGGACTCCAAGATGGTGAGAAATAAGATTCTTTGGTCTGATGGACCTAGATCGAACTTTTTGGCCTTAATTCTAAGCGGTATGTGTGGAGAAAACCAGGCACTGCTCATCACCTGTCCAATACAGTCCCAACAGTGAAGCATGGTGGTGGCAGCATCATGCTGTGGGGCTGTTTTTCAGCTGCAGGGACAGGACGACTGGTTGCAATCAAAGGAAAGATGAATGCGGCCAAGTACAGGGATGTCCTGGACGAAAATCTCCTCCAGTGGGCTCGGGACCTCAGACTGGGCCGAAGGTTCACCTTCCAACAAGACAATGACCTGAAGCACACAGCTAAAACAACAGAGTGGCTTCAGAACAACTCCGTGACTGTTCTTGAATGGCCCAGCCAGAGCCCTGACTTAAACCCAATTGAGCATCTCTGGAGAGACCTGAAAATGGCTGCCCACCAACGTTCACCATCCAACCTGACAGAACTGGAGAGGATCTGCAAGGAGGAATGGCAGAGGAAACCCAAATCCAGGTGTGAAAAACTTGTTGCATCATTACCAAAAAGACTCATGGCTGTATTAGCTCAGGGTGCTTCTATTAAATACTGAGCAAAGGGTCTGCATACTTATGGCTGTGTAATATTTCCGTTTTTCCATTTTCATAAATCTGCAAAAATTTCAACAGTTCTGTTTTTGTCTGTCAATATGGGGTGCTGTGTGTATGGTGGCAATATAACAAAGAGTGAAAAATTTAAGGGGGTCTTAATACTTTCCGTACCCACCGTATATATATATATGTATATATATATTTATATATATATATATATAGTTCATTTTAATTCATCTAAGCTTAGTGTGACATGTAGAAGTCAAAGGGGGCCAAGAAAGATGGATGAGTGAGAGCAGAACAAGCTCTTCTCCCCATCTGCTGTCTTTTGTGTCTTAATAAGGTAATGTTTGGACACGGTTCACTGTTTACAGCAGCTTACCAGACTGGGCCATTAGAGATGGCAACCAACCATGGACACACACACACGCACACACAGACCCGCACACACACACATACACACACCCGGTCACAAAAACTAACACACAATGCGGTCTTATCCCTCATATGGACAGAAGTCCAGCAAAAATTTAAGAACAAGGTAAACATGTTCATTCTGTTCATCTACGACAGGATGAGTAAAAAGCTTCTGAGTCTGACTACTGACGACTCTAAATCCTTTTAGTAAAACAAGAGGAGGTTTTGTGTTTCTCTCAGCGACCTCCATAAATGACACACTATTCGGAGCAAGGTCCAAAGTTCAAGGCCCTGGCTTGGATTTTGAAATTCTTAAAGGAAGAAAAGGGCCAGTTGGACAAAATATTCCTTTAGTTTGATGTGATGGATGCCAAAAGTCACTTTGCAAGACGATACTGTAATCATGTTTCAGTCACAATGTCAGACAGCATAAACTATCCATCCAGTTTTGACTGTTTGTCCTGTTCGGGGTCCAGTGACAAACATATATATATATATATGGCATTTGTGCCCGCGACCCTAGTGAGGAGAAGCGGCTCAGATAATGGATGGATGGATGGATGGCATTTGTGTAGAGTCATAGTTATACACGTAAAAGTAATGTAAAGTAAATACATTTAATTAGGGATGGGCGAGTACCAATACCAGGTATCGTGTCGGGCCGATATTGGCCTTATTTCAAGGTATCAGGTCCTCGTGAAGGCTGCTAATACCAGCCACCGATTCTTAAGGCAAAAAACCCTCTGACGAGTAAGTACTTCTCGCCAGTCGTTTGACACATTGGCAAATCATCATGTGTGTCGGAAAGAAACAAAGGTCTTTGTTCACAATCATCTGGCATTGTGTAAATCTAAATTTTATGTACCAAAAGTGGTATCGGCACTCGGTATCGGTGTCGATGAGTATTCATTCAGAATTGAATACTCGTACTCGTATCAGTCTATAAACAAAGTGGTCCCTAGTTTTATTATAAGTGCATTGTGGCTTAGTGTCTTGGTTTGGAGGAGACAAGTTACTGTAGACATTCTTTATGCACTATATGGACAAAAGTTATAAATAAATAAGCTGTAGAAGACAAAGGTACAACTTATAAAATTGAGAACAAAAGATGCTGAAATGAAGTATAAGCTATCTAAAATCCATCCATCCATTTTCCGAACCCTTTATCCTCACTCGGGTCGTGAGCGTGCTGGAGCCTACCCCAGCTATCTTTGGGCGAGAGGCGAGTACACCCTGAACTGGTCACCAGCCAATCGGAGGGCACATATAAACAAACAACCATTCGCGCTCACATTCACACCTACGGGCAATTTAGGGTCTGCAATTAACCTACCTGAAATGAAAATATTATTTTTGCTAAAATTATAGTCAGAGCTAACAAATTTAATATTTTGCCCATGTCAGTACTGACCTCGCAAAAGAAATTCCTGAGCAAAGAAACAAATATGACATACATAAATATATTAAAACCAACTACTCCTCCATGTTCCTTAGTAGGGTAAATGATAAGTATTAAAAATGTTGTAAAAACACTAAGAAACAAAAAGTCGACTGATTGCTATATTGACACGGCATTAGTAAAAACCATAAAACTTTCACATTCAGTACATATGTAACCTCTCACTCCCATCAAAATTTAAAACAGCAAATGTTCTTATAAAGATGGAGAGAAATATCTATTTACCAATTATAGACCAATATCATTCCTTCCACATTTTTCAAAAATTCTAGAAAATATACGTGACAACTTTATTGAAAAACAGAATATTTTAAGTACCAACCAATACAGCTTTAGAGCAACAAGGACCATCTCGATGGCAGTAATAGAAGTTGTGGAAGCAATAGCTATGATTATGTATAATAAAGAATTTATTGTTGGGATTTTTATAGATCTAAACAAAGCTTTTGATGCTATTGATCATAGTATATTAATGCACAAATTAGAGAAATATGGAATGAGAGGTTTGGTATCTACTGTAAGTGGATAAAAAGTTACCTAGATGACAGATATTGGTATGTATAGTTTAACAATGTAGAATCAAACACTTGAATGATCACGCTTGTGGTTCCACAAGGGTCTGTGCTAGGCCCTAAACTATTCGTTTTGTATATCAACGATATTTGCATTATCAGTGATACTCGGGGATGACACAACGCTTTATTACTATAGAAAAAAACCTGAAACAGCTTCAGATTATGGTGGAAAAAATATATAAATACACAAACAAAGTGGTTTGACCTTTAACAAGTTATCGCTCAATCTAAAAAAAAGACAACAAAGTTTATAGTTTTTGGCACTAGACAAATCAAACACCAAGTCCAAATCATGGTAAATTCAATTGAAATAGAAAGAGTCTATGAAAATATATTTATTGGAGTAGTAATTACTATTACTATGCTGGAAGTCTCACAAAGACAACATCAAAAGAAAAATGGAAAAATAGATCGGTATCATCTAAAAAAAAAATAAAAAAAATCAAGGATCTCCTAAATGAGAAATCATTATATACTGTACATTATATTCTTCATTGTTTCTGCCATACTTGACCTATTGTGTGAACATAAGGGGTAACACCTACGAAACAAATAGTCTGTTTTCAAGCTACAAAAATGACCTACCGGTATATGAATTATCAAGCAATCAAATTATATAGAACCAAACATATCCACTATTTATCTAATGAAATACTCTCAATTTCTACATCCATCCATCCATCCATTTTCTGAGCCGCTTCTCCTCACTAGGGTCGCGGGCGTGCTGGAGCCTATCCCAGCTGTCATCGGGCAGGAGGCGGGGTACACCCTGAACTGGTTGCCAGCCAATTGCAGGGCACATAGAAACAAACAACCATTCGCACTCACAGTCATGCCTACGGGCAATTTAGAGTCTCCAATTCATGCATGTTTTTGGGATGTGGGAGGAAACCGGAGTGCCCGAAGAAAACCCACGCAGGCACGGGGAGAACATGCAAACTCCACACAGGCGGGGCCGGGGATTGAACCCGGGTCCTCAGAACTGTGAGGCTGACGCTCTAACCAGTCGGCCACCGTGCCGCCTCAATTTCTACAATTTAGTTAAATTCAAAACAGCACAAATAATGTACCAAGTGCACAATAACCTACGTTTGCACTTTGCCACAGTATTTAGAAGCTATTTGAAATCAGAGACAGTTGTTATAACTTGAGAGATACAGGTGTCTCATAAAAGGGTAGGACTTTTTCTTTTATTTTCCATTGTAATATCTTCTGTTACATTTGTATATGTTCAATCAAAAGCAATCAATCAAGAATCGGTACACCTTGCCACCGACAGAACTAAAAATGGAAGAAAATGTTTCTTATTTCTGGGAAGACTTTTGACATGATCTTGGAATTTCTGTCCATTCATTGGGAATAATGTTGGCTTAGAGGGCCTGACTCCGTGAAAGTTCATCCCAAAGATGTTTGATGGGCTCGGAGTTGGGGCTCTCAAGTTCTTGTACACCAAGCTCATTCAACCAATTCTGATGGAATCTTGCTTTGTGCACTGCACCACAGTCATGCTGGAAAAGCTGCAAACAATACTTGTTTACCCTATATTCTTATTTTCTGTATCGCTTTTGTATCATTTCTATTTAAAGAAGGTTCCAGCTTCAATCGTGCTTTGTAAAAAATGATTATGCAGGTCAGATGAGGTGATGTTCAAACTGTGTAGAAATAAGGTGACTGTTTCGTGTCAAAGGAAGTTCAATGACAACCGAGCGCTGTGGGCAGTCTCACTCTGTTTACATTCACTGACAGCAGCGGACCAGTTTGCTACACTTGAGAATGTGTGTGTCTTGTCTGTTCTCCCAAATTGTCAAAGCAGGAAGAGCAGCGATGAGTGGCGTCGAAATTACAAAGTGCACAGGTGTCCTATCTCCGGCTGCCAGAGGCCTCATCTTCTCTGCTCTGTAACTCATCTGTCATTTCAGCTATTATTGGGCGTCCAACTTCCATGTTAATGTGCAAGTTCTGTTTGCAGTTTTTGTTCAGTTTGAGCACGTTCGGGTTCAAACCATCACGTCGTCAACCCATAGTTATGCTAGCTAGTTATCGCGGCATAGGCAACTAGTCCGCTAACCTGTTTTCCGGGTTTGGTTGCGTGATGTCATCTCTATATAAACATTTGTTTTGTTTTTCAAATGACTTTTATTTAGGGTTTAACTTTTTTTTTAAATATATATAATGATGGCAAAAAACATTGGCACCGCTGTGCTTCTGTCAGATAATACCCCAATTCTCCCTGAAAACTGTAGCAATTACAAATGCTTTGGTATTCACGTTTATTTCTTTTGTTTGCGTTGCAACAACGAACAACAGTATTGCAAGCGTTCCATGCTCCTTTAATTTGTTATTAAACAAAAATGTGGAAAGTCACAGGTGCTGGCAATTTAGACATCACACTTGTAGCCACTTAAAATGGGGAAAAAGGTGACTCGACCTTTGTGTTGAGTGTACAACACCGAGCACGGAGAAAAGAAAGAAGAGCAAAGAATTGGCAGAGGATTTGAAAACCCAAACTGTGGAAATTCATGGACAATCTCAAGTCCATCTCCAGAGATCTGAATGTTTATGTGTCCACTGTCTACAACATCAATAGGTTTACAGCCCATGGCACTGTAGCCAACCTCCCTGGGTGTGGACAGGAGACAAAACTTTATGAAAGATTGCAGCGAAGGAACGTTCGAATGGTGGCTTAAGAACCTTGACGCACTTCCAAACAAATTCAAGCTCACCTGCAGACACAGAGTGTGACAGTGTCAGATCTGTCGTCATTGGAAAAGGAGGACCAGGCTTGCAGACATGAAAAATCCAGGCTGGAGTTTGCCAAAACTTACACAGAGAAGCCAAAATCCGTCTAGACCAAAGTAGAGCTTTTTAGTCAAGCACATCACTTTGCTGTTTACCTAAAATGAAAAGAAGCAAAGACCACCCTAAGATCAAACATGGTGTAGGTTCACTGATGTTTTGGGGTTGCTTTTCTTGCTTCTGGTATCGGATGCCTTGACCGCTTGCATGGCTTCATAAAATCTTAAGACTACCAAAGAATTTTGGGGTGCAAAGCAGGCCCAGTGTCACAAAACTGGGTCTCCGTTTGAGGTCATTGGTCTTACAGCAGGACAATGAGACAAATCACTGTAGAGTTCTGAGTCCAGATCAAAATTTCGTAGACACATGTGGAGAGATCTCAAAACAACAGCTGGGAAGAGGCACCCTTCAAATCTGAGAGACCTGGGGCAGTTAGCAAAAGAAGTGTGGGCCAAAATTCCAGCAGAGATGTGTAAGAAACACATTGATGGCTACAGGAAGCGATTGATTTCAATTTTTTTGTTCCCCCCCCAGGCAGTGTTACCAAATATTGAGGTTGAAGGTTCATTATGTCTAGTCCATTTTTGGAGTTGTGTGGAATGATGTCTTTTTTTTTTCTTTTCTCCAGTGTAAACAAAATAAATAAACATGTATATTGAAGTAATTACTACAATTGTCTGGGCAATGTGGTGAATTATCTGACATAAGCAAAGGGGTGTATACTAAACAGACTGTATACTAAAGTGATAGTTACACAATTATAGTTAGCATTTAAATCAAAGTATTGAAAATGCAATATCATTTGTACTGTTTTTGGCAGAGTTATTTTAAATGCGCTAGAAATCAGTTGATTTGGTGACAGTACAATAACTCAAAAGCAACAGAAGTACAGCAGAACAACAGAACAGCTAAGGTCAGTGGAAGAATCAATATGGAAGAGTCATAGTGACAAAGACAGAGGGCAAAAAGTTCATTTCCTGCTGATTTTTATTTTTTATAATGTGAAATAGCTTTTCTTATAAACATATAAACAGCATGAAATAACATGACTATCCACAACATCTGTACAATTGTTTAACAAAAGGAGGAGGAAAACAAAACAAAAAAAATCAGGTGGGTTTGGATTTTGTTACTCGGTCAGTTCATTGTTCATGAATTTGTTCACCTTTATCATCCCCCTGGCCTTCCACCCTAACCACAAAAACTAACAATCCATCCATTTTCCAAACCATATCTGACATATCCCATAATCTGACACGTTCGACTGGTTAGAGCAGTGTGCAGAACCAGTTACATGGCAACTTAATGTAAAATAACCTCTCGAAGCTGGAGTAGAATGTAACTTGACACCAACTGGCTAGTGATAATCAAGGTGCTGAAAGTACCTTGAAAAATTTGGGTTGGGAAAACAACAAATCAAATTAAAAACTGAGCCAATGCCATTTCTAAATATCTCCTTTACCCATTTGGATTAGAGAAACATTGAGGCACAGGACAGGCAGCAGTCAAGTTATGATGTGACGACTTAGTTGACTGTATGAACGCGATGTGCTTACATGCAGGAGTCCACAACTTTTCCCCCCCTTTCTTATGCATGTAATACATATTTTAATAGATCCTTGTCAAGCCACATAAAAAATGGCCACTTGGGTTATTTTCACCTGTAATTTCAGATTGGAACTGTATCTGTAAAGAGACCAAATAGGAATCATCTACGCTTATGAAACTTCCATTGGTTAAATCGCTTAAAAAAAAACCCACATCTAATATATCCAAATACGTGGAAGCCATGATTTTAATACTTAAATATAGTCGTAAACATCTTTTTAGGGGTAATAGAATACTGAGGCTCAAATGAGATACGGGTGGGGTGGGGGCTGCAGCATGAACTTGATCCAAAATACTCCAAATTGCTTAATGAAAGCGAAAGGAAAGAAAGCGATAAGACAAAAGGTTTCATTATTTGGAGTTGTGTTTCCTAAGGGCTCATCTAGAGGTAAAATATTATTTCGCAGCGCCCCACAGTTGCAAGTCAAGTGCGCCTGCAGATCCTACCGACTCAGCTGGCCGACACAATTGACGGCACACTGTAATTGACAGTCAGATGTAAGACGGAGTGTCCTAAATGTAGTCGTCATCAACAGGTTCGCCTGGCGTATCACAGTGATGGAGGAAGAGAACCACAACTCTCTGAAACACTCCTCTTTTGCTTTGTCGTCGCTCTGAGATCTCCTCCCCGATGGTCTCCATGCAGATGTCGGCCGAGAGCTGACCCTTGCGCCTCGGGGCGTAGATGGTGGCTAGCACACAACAGGAGAGAGTAATAGGCTGCGGTCATTTGGGCACAAATTTTCATTCCACTTAACATCGGAGAGATGACACTCACTGCTTTCGTCGTCCTCAAAGTCATAGCGGGCGTAGTTGTTGGGATCAGCTGCTCTCAGGGTCCTGAGCCAGGGGAAGTCTGTTATCATGCTGTAGGGGGCGCCATCCAACAGTCCTGAGCATGACATGGAGGTTAGTTAAAGCCAGGTGAACATATCGGTACTGTCTAGGACCAATTTGAGCCCGATTCCCCCGTTTCCATCTGTACTGATGCTTTGAAGCATATATCTGAGTCCGTTTTACCCTCAAGCGTATAAATGTCTCGGCCCCAGGGGTATTTAGGATGCTTCTTCACATCCGCTTCTGTCCTGGTGGCCTCTGGGAAGAACTCATATTTGATTAACTCCCTGCAAAACAGACAGACAAACATACTGAATATTCCGGCTACTATAAATCTTCTCGTGCGTTGAACATTTAGTTTTTCAAGTGTGTTTGTTTCTGTACTGAGTCATATTTATATTATGGATTTGTGAGTGGATGTAAAACACAGTTGCGGTCAGACCTTTACAAACACTCACCAGTTACGTATACGAGTTCAGTGTGCAAAGGTTTATTTAGGAATGTGTTCCACAAAGTGCTGTGAAAAAGTATTGCCCCCTTCTGAAATGCTTTTACAGTTTCTCCACTTTGTTTAAAAATAAATGATCAAACAAATGTTAATATCAGACAAATATAACCCAAGTGAACTTAAAATGCTGTTTTTAAATAATGATTTCATTTATTAAGGAAAAAAAGAAAACTAAAGTTACCTGGCCCTAATAACTGGTTGGGCCATCCTCAGTAGCAGCAACTGAAATCAAGCATTTTCTATAACTGGCAATGAGTCTTTAACATTTCTGTGGAGATATTTTGGCTCACTCTTCTTTGCAGGGTTACTTGAATTCAGCAAAAATGGAGGGTTTTCGAGCATGAACGGCATTTTTCAGGTCATGCCACTATATTCTGCCGGATTCAAGTCTCGACCTTCATTTTGGTTTTTTTAAGCCACTCAGAAGCGGACTTGCTGGTGTGTTATACTGCTGCAGAACGTGCGCTTCAGCTTGAGGTCATGAACTGATGGCTGAACATTCTCCTTCAGGATTTTCTGTTAAAGAGCAGAATTCATTGGTTCCATCTATCACAGCAAGTTGTCCAGGTCCACACTACCACCACCCTGTTTGACTGTTGGTATGATTCAGAATCCTTTTTATTTGCCAAGTATGTCAAAAAAACACAAGGAATTTATCTCTGGTAGTTGGTACCGCTCTAGTCCGTCAATAGACAGCCATTTTGACAATAAATACTTTTGATGCATAAAAAAACAATACATAACAACACACCACGGAGAGTCACTTAGCAATAAAAGGTTACCGGTAATGTGGTAATGCTGATACAATTGCAGTTGTGCAAATGATGCAGAGTCCTCAAGCAATTTAATGGCAAGAGGGAAGAAGCTGTTGGAATATGTGCTCGTTTTAGTTTGCATTGATCTATAGCACCTACTTGAGGGAAGGAGCTGGAAGAGGTGGTGACCAGGATGTGGAGGGTTCAAGAGGATTTTGCATGCTCTTGTCTTAGTTCTGGCGGCGTACAAGTCCTAAAAGGTGGGTAAGTCCTGATTGTCCGTTGCATTCGGTTCTTTTTCTGAAATCCTGTGCTACATTTACGGCAGATGTAACGAGACACGCACACCTTCCAAAAAACTCAACTTTCATATCGTTAGTCCATATAAAATTCTCCCAAACTTCTTCATTTAGATTTTTTTTTTTTTTTTTTGCAAAAGTAAGACGAGCCTTTGTGTTCTTTTTGGTCAGCAGTGGTTTGCACCTTGTAACTCTGCCACAGATGCCATTTTTGCCCAGTCGCCTATTGGTGTATGAATGTGTGTGCGTGTGTGTGTGGGTGAATGTGGGGCTCTGCAAAGCGCTTCGGGCACTGTGATGATGGTGTAGATAAAGCGCTATATACAGTAAGTGCAGTCCATTTACCATATTTGACTGATATTTACATTTGTTTGATGATCTTAACCATTAAAGTGGGGAAACTATGCAAAAATATAATAACTGGAAAAGAGGGCCAATACTTTTTCACAGCGCTGTATGTTTGAAGGTACTTTCCGAAATAACACATTGTCAAAAAAACACACAAGGGGGGTTTCGATTACGACCAGTTTACAGTATTGTGTGATAATCGGCATTTGACATTTTTATGGATATATGAGAGTCAGTCAAAAAGTAATGAGCCCAATTTTTCCTCTAGCTTTATTTTATTATTATTTTTTAAAATAGAAAGGCAATATACGCGCAGAAATAAAGCCCCAAATATGGAGAATTCATTGCTACTTTTCTATATAATCTCCAACCCCGACTGTCCATTGACGAACAAGGGCATGCATGCTAGCCTCATAAAATTCAGTAGGCTGCACTTTTCACCATTTATTTATTTACAGCTTGCTTAACTTGCTCGTCAGCACAGAAGTGTTGACCCGTAACTTCTTCTTTTAAAGGACCAAAAAGGTGATAAGTCTGATGGTGCCAGATCAGGTGACTTTGGGGGATAGGATATGGTTGTCCAGCCAAAGGAACTGATGACTTCACGAGCTCCTTTTCTTGTCACGGAGGTTTCTCAAAGCAGGCTCTTGTTCTTCGTCTTTCATGCTGGACACCCACTATTTGACTGTGCTGTAGCCTATTGCAGCTTCGCCAAACACATTTTGCAACCTTTTGAAAATGTTTAGTGATGGTTCTCCTTCCAAAACAAGTAATGTAATCAGAGCTCTCTGCTTCTGACAGGCATCCAGCAATGGCATCATTTCCAAAATGACTGACAGGGAGAGGACAGACTTAAACAATTTGTTTTTAAAATAAACCTTCAAACAAGTATTTAAACTACAAAACAAATATTTCTGAAAAAAAATAAAAAGATTAGTAGGTTAAATTAAACTGGGCTCATTACTTTTTGACTGCCCCTCATCAATTTGAGAGAGACAGTTAGGCTATACATTACCATAGCAACTGCTGCAATGGTAATACACAAAGACCTTGACAAATCTAGCTTTTGGCTGAAAGTGCCACATATCTGATTTGCTTGTCTTTTCACTGACAGAACGCATGAAACAACCCACATGAGCAGATGCCCAAATTGTGCTTAAACAACATCACAAGCGTCAACACCGAGCATTGAAGTTAACAATAATACATAAATCATAAAAATATTATACATAACATACATTTTAAATGAACTGGCCTAACTCTTCCCCGCCTTGATTTGAATAGGGTCAAACTCCACATTACTCCACTTAACACTTTTAATGTAGCATTTTAGGCTACGTTCACGCTGCAGGGCATAATGCCCAATTCTGATTTTTTTTTTCTTAAATCCTCTGTTTTAATGTAGTCGTTCACATTTAAAAAACAAATGCAGCTTCTACTGTGGACGAAACGCGTCCGTGACATCACACGCATGTATAACAAATAGGACGTCACATTGCACATGCACGCAAATACTAGTCACCACATAGAAGTAAACATGGCCCCTCAAGTAAGTCTTGTCATGACGCATTCGTGGCCATTTCAAGGATTTCGTGAAAACGGAGCCTAGGGTTGGGCATCGAGAATCGCGAACCGATTGGAACCAGGACTAACATTCAGGGTCTCCCGGGATCGTCTAAATTTTAAAAAATCAGGTTCCTACTTTCGATGCCGACAGTGCGCCGACCCCGAGTAAGAAAGTGGCGAAAACCAACGAAGAAGAACGCGCACGAAGACGTGCTTGTGCCCAACGTCGGCGAACAAAAGTGCGTCTTAACTTTGTTAAAATTAATGACCAGTTGCTTCAGTGCAATACTTGGAATAAGATTATATTGTGCAAAGGAGGATTTCACAATGTGAAGCGTCTGACACGCTCCGAGCCTGAGCCTACACTGCGTGGAGCTTCAGTGAAGTCAACTCTGTCAATCGGGTGAGTGAAAGAATAAAATAAAATAAAAAGTCTATGCCAACATTTGAGACAGCTAACAAGGTAAACGGTTGCTTGCACTTTTGCACTGATGGTTTTTCGTCTTTGTTTTACTCTTCAAACCAATGTAAAGGCCGTTGACAAAAAAAAGAAAAGCTTAACATTGGGCTAAAACTTCACCGTAGCAACTTTACGCTACAAGGAATTGGGACAAAATTCACATAGACTTCTCACAGTATCACAAACACTAACTTTGTGCCTCATCGGTGGGTAGGGAAGGAATCAGCGTTTTATAGCATTTGGTTCCATCCATTAACAATAAATAAATAAATAAAATAAAAATCACCGGTGCCGTGTAAAGTTACTTTTCGTGCCAACAATATGCTGAGTTCCGGTGCGTACCCTTCAAAATAAAAGACTACAAGCTTTAAACAGGAAGTCAAGTTGAAACTTGCACATATAAAGCACTTGTCGTGGTCAAACAGTCCCATATAACAATTTTAACAATGATATATTTAACTTTTAGCTGACACATTAATTAATTAATATTAAGTCAATTGGGTTAGTTCCACACACATTGCCTTGTAGTTCATAGGTTTGATAGTGATACTGGCTGTAAAGAAGCGCAAGTCAAATGTTATTTAAACCATGCAAACTTTTTTGACTAAGCCCACTAAAAGAATTGGAATCGAGAATCGTTTGGAACCGGAATCGAAATATGGAACCGGAATCGCTCAAATTCAGTCGATTACTTAACAAGTAATCTTTTGTGGCTGATGACTCGAAGAAGCAGCCGCCCATCTGTCTAATAGCACTTCACCAAACAGGTAGACTGCTCCCTTTCTAAAATATTCAGGAAATGACTGGGACGTCATTGTTTATCATACAATCCACAGTGAAGGTGCGGTAAATATAACAGTGCAAAGATTGTTGTTTCCTTTTTATTTAGACATTAAGAAGAGAGTTTTGCTGGCATTTGGGCCCGCAATGCATTGTGGGTTAATTATTCATACCGTAGTGCGTGGTCAGAAATCTTCATGGAGGTATGGACTGACTCAGTGAAGGACTTACAATACTCAGCTTAAATAATATTAACAATAAAAGGTGAGAGCTTTCAACGTCGTCTGGAGTCCGGACTGCTCAGGAGCTGGTTTAACGCGCTGCACCACTGACGTTTACTCAACTCAGTGCTTCTCCCCCTGTCAATCACCCACAGCTTTGCTAGTTAAACAGCTGTGTAAACTTGTCACCGGGAACAAAAAAAGTTTTCTCACTCTTCGTCTCGAAATTACGATGGTGGGAGCAAGTGTGTGTAAGTGTGTGTGTGTGTGTGTGTGTGTGCGTGTGTGTGCGCGTGCGTGCGTGCGTGCCTATGTGCATGCGTGCGTGTGTGAGTAGTTGGGGGATGGAATCAGGAAAAGCTACCAACAACTCTATAACACAAACAAAATGAGTTCTGTTGGCCGCAATCACACTTTTAAAACAACATTAAGTGCAGTCCTGTCTGTTTCCCCCAAGCCCAGCATCTAACCACGACTCTCGCTCATGTTTACATAAATGCACGCATACACAGTTGCCTTCATGGACCCCCGCACAATTGGTAACCACAGAACTTGAACAATATGCAGGGTTGCTACAGTCCGTCGGTCTATCAGTTAAGAGTCTTTAGAGAAGTATACTTGAAAATGTTGCACTTGTTTACATGTTTAGGTACTTATTGTATTTGGCATGTCAACTCTGCACTAAGTAGCTCATTTAATGTGGCTTCGACTACACCAACATTTAAGTAATTGGTTCATGTTGATGATGTCATTCTGTAACCCATATATCACCAGGTAATGGGTACGGTTAAGCTAATGCTCTTTTTGTACTGTGAATAAGTGATATTCCCGTCTCTTGGCAGTTACTTTTGAAACCAAGTAATCAGTAAAGTAACAAAGTTAATTATTCAAGGTAACTGTGGCAACACTGGTGGCATGTCTGTTTTGTCGAACAATTGTGACATTTGTCGCCTTTTGATGACCCATAGGTTGGATGTGCGCCCCGTGAGCATCCATACTGCACACACGTCGGATACATATCCTATTTCTATCCACATACTGTATGAAAGAGCCCTGGGTCGGATATGGGGGGAGAACCCAAAAAACATCGGAATTATACTTGTCACATTGGGCAAAAAAACAAAACAAAAAAATAAAATAAAATAATCGGAATTGACCTTCGGGGTGAACGTACAGTGAGTAGCCTTAGCCATATTTGTCTATTCGCTGTTGTTTAAATTTACAGCAGGTGTTTTAAGTGTGCGGTATATACTTCAACAATCTGTGTATTCCGATGAAGTCAAGCTTGTACTGATGGGGTATATCCGATCTGCGCCTTTACGTTGCAGTCGCATTAACATGTATCCGATCACATGGAAATTTTATCCACATTTGGAAGAGGCCCAACTTCAATCTGAAGATACCTGATTTCATGTGCTTTTTTTTTTTTTTTTTACATTGCCATGATGCATATCCGAATTGTGCCACTTGAGAGCCAAAAAGGGAAATGTTTGACTTTTATAATGCAATGTACACTGAACAAAAATATAAACGCAACACTTTTGTTTTTGCTCCCATTTTTTGTGAGCTGGACTCAAAGATCTGAAACATTTTCTACATAAACAAAAGGCCATTTACCTCAAATATTGTTCACAAATCTGTAAGTGAGCATTTCTCCTTCGTAGCGATAATCCATCGCACCTAACAGGTGTGTCATATCAAGATGCTGATTAGACAGCATGATTATTGCACAGGTGTGCCTGAGGCTGGCCACAATAAAAGGCCACTCTGAAATGTGCAGTTTTGCTTTATTGTGGGAATCTGGGGGGTCAGAAAAACCAGTCAGTATCTGGTGTGACCACCATTTAACTTACGCAATGCAACACATCTCCTTCGCATAGAGTTGATCAGGTTGTTGATTGTGGCCTGTGGAATGTTGGTCCACGCCTCTTTGTTGGCTGTGCGAAGTTGCTGGATATTGGCAGGAACTGGAACACGCTGTCGTATACGCCGATCCAGAGCATCCCAAACATGCTCAATGGGTGACATGTCCGGGGAGTATGCTAGCCATGCAAAAACTGGGATGTTTTCAGCTTCCAGGAATTGTGTACAGATCCTTGCAACATGGGGTCGTGCAATATCATGCTGCAACATGAGGTGATGGTCGTGGATGAATGAATAAAATGCACCTATGTTCGTTGCCCATAACATATGCCTGCCCATACCATAACCCCACCGCCACCATGGGCCACGTGGGTTGACATCAGCAAGCCGCTCACCCACACGACGCCACACACGCTGTCTGGCATCTGCCTTGAACAGTGAAAACCGGGAAAATCCGTGAAGAGAACACCTCTCCAACGTGCCAGACGCCATCAAATGTGAGCATTCGCCCACTCGAGTCGGTTACAACAACGAACTGCAGTCAGGTCGAGACCCCGATGAGGACGACATGCACGCAGATGAGCTTCCCTGAGACGGTTTCTGACAGTTTGTGCAGAAATTATTTGGTTATGCAAACCGATTGTTGCAGAAGCTGTCCGGGTGGCTGGTCTCAGACGATCTTGGAGGTGAACATGCTGGATGTCGAGGTCCTGGGCTGGTGTGGTTACACGTGGTCTGCGGTTGTGAGGCCGGTTGGATGTACTGCCAAATTGTCTGAAACGCCTTTGGAGACGGCTTACGGTAGAGAAATGAACATTCAATTCACGGGCAACAGCTCTGGTGGACATTCCTGCAGTCAGCATGGCAATTACACGTTCCCTCAGAACTTGCAACATCTGTGGCATTGTGCTGTGTGATAAAACTGCACACATCTAGCCTTTTATTGTGGCCAGCCTATGGCACACCTGTGCAATAATCATACTGTCTAATCAGCATCTTGATATGCCACACCTGTGAGGAGGGATGGGTTATCTCGACAAAGGAGAAACGCTCACTAACACAGATTTAGACAGATTTGTGAACAATATTTGAAGGAAATGGCCTTTTTCGCCTAAAACCACCATCCACTAAGCTGCGAAAGGCCCCTCCTCCACCCATGAAGAACCTTATCTGCGAATCAGACTGATATCTGCGGGGTCTTTTCCAGAATAGGTCAGACCCCTATGGAGATCAGGCATCCCTGTAATTACAAGGGACAGAAAGTTGGTCAAAGAAATATGGCACAAAAAAAGTAGAACTACAAACTTAGTGAGGATAAAATGTGAATCTATCAAACCATTGTCTCCAGTTATCTCTTTTCAATATCAGGTCACTGGGTAATAACTCAATGTTGATTAATGACATCATTACAACCTATGACTGGACTTTTTGTTACTAAACAGAAAGTAGCTGCAATGCCATTTTAAATAAGGCAACACCAGTATTTTTTTATTTTATGAATAAGTGTCGAATAGGGAAAAAAAGGCGGTGGTATTGCTGTTATTTTTAAGTCATTATTTCAGTGTAAAGAAATTATACTGGGTAATTTTAGCTCTTTTGAATATCTCTGTTTTTCAGTTAAAGGTGACCCAAAGGTTATTGTTTTAATAATTTATAGACCTCCGAGATAAAATAGAATGACTTTTCAGAACTGCTGTCAGTTATTTGTACTGACGACAACTATTTTGTCATAACGGGAGACTTTAAAATTCATGTTGACAATAACGTTTAAAAAAAATAATAATCTAAAGAACGCTCTGCTATACTAGACACATTTGACCCCTCTCAACATATTAAGAGTCCAACCCACACTCAAAGTCACACCTTAGACCTGGTCATCTCTAAGGATGTTGAAATTCTATCAATTGACATTAAGGATATGGCTATTTCTGACCATTTTTGTGTATTCTTTGAATTGCAGATTCTTCTAAAAGTACAGACAACCTCTATGTCTGTTAAGAAAAGGTACATAAATGAGAGCCACTAAGTTTATGGAGACCATTGCTGTGCTACAAACTGGGAATGCTGAGACAGTTGAAGAACTTTTGGATAATTTCACCTGTAAAATCTCAAATGTCATGAATGCTATCGCTCCTATTAAAACTAAGACAATCCTGAGGCGACCTAGAACACCGTGGAGGAGCACAATGATGGTAAAGACCTCTAAGTGTAGGAAAGCAGAACGTAAGTGGAGAAAAACTTAACTCCAAATTGACCATGACCGCTACAGACAAAGTCTTTGTAATTTTAACCAAGAGTTAGTCAGGGCTAGACACTTTTCTGAAATCATCAGTCATAACTGCAACAATACTCTCACTCTGTTTGCTGTGGTTGACAAGTTCACAACCCCCCCCCCCCCGAATTAGCTAGCTCCAGAATTCCTAACACCAGATAAATGCAATGAATTTGCTTGTTATTTTAGTGAAAAAATACAATCCATCAGGTTAAGTATTAGCATAAATCAGCAAAATGATACTACATCTGAAGCCACCCAGGAAAAACTCTATTAACATGTCATAATTTGATACAGTTGACCCAAAAACTGGAGAGAAGACGGTTCAGCGGCTGAAACCATCAACGAGCCGTCTTGACTCAATACCATCTGACTTTTTCAAAGCTATTGCGAAGTCTGTGCTAGCTGATTTGCAGCAAATAATCAATTGCTCACTTCAGTCAGGAGAGTTTCCTAAAGCTGTAAAAGAAGCTTCCATTAAGCTTCTCCTAAAAAATAGAGCACTGGACGCTTCCATGTTAGCAAACCCATCTCAAATCTCCCTTTCATAGCCAAGATTGTTGAGAAAGTTATTTTTAATCAACTCAGCAATTTCTTGAATTGACTTTTTGACAAATTTCAATCAGGTTTCCGAACTCATCACAGTACAGAATCTGATCTTATCACAATGCTAAATTATATCCATCCATCCATCCATTTTCTGAGCCGCTTCTCCTCACTAGGGTCGCAGGCGTGCTGGAGCCTATCCCAGCTGTCATTGGGCAGGAGGCGGGGTACACCCTGAACTGGTTGCCAGCCAATCGCAGGGCACATAGGAACAAACAACCATTCGCACTCACAGTCATGCCTACGGGCAATTTAGAGTCTCCAATTCATGCCTGTTTTTGGGATGTGGGAGGAAACCGGAGTACCCGGAGAAAACCCACGCAGGCACGGGGAGAACATGCAAACTCCACACAGGCGGGGCCGGGGATTGAACCCGGGTCCTCAGAACTGTGAGGCTGACGCTCTAACCAGTCGGCCACCGTGCCGCCATGCTAAATTATATAAGGTTGAATACTGACTCGGGAAAGGTGTCAATTCTGGTCTTGTTGGACCTCAGTGCGGCTTTTGATACGGTGGATCATAATATACTGCTGAACAGGTTAGAAACGTGGGTAGGACTAAATGTAACAGTCCTTAAATGGTTCAGGTCCTACATGGAGGAAAGGAGTTATTTTGTAACCATTGGTAGTGTTCAATCTCATCGAATGGCAATGACCTATGTGGTCCCTCAAGCACCTCCTGTTCAGCTTGTACATGCTACCCTTGGGTCAAATTCGTCAGAGCTTTAATTTTGACTATCATAGCTATGCAGATGACACACAGTTATATCTAGCAGTGTCTCCAGATGACTACAGTTCAATGGAGGTGTTGTGTCACTGTTTAAAACAGATGAATAACTGGATGAGCCAAACTTTTCTTCAATTAAACCACAATAAAACTGAGCTAATTGTTTTTGGCAATAAAGAAAAGAGGATTGTTGTTAGTAAATACCTGGAGTCACTCTCTTTAAAAACCAAAGACCAAGTCTGAAACCTTGGTGTTCTGATAGATTCCGACCTGACTTTCAACAGTCATATTAAATCAACTACTAAAAATGCCTTCTACCATCTGAAGAACATATCCAGAGTGAAGGCTTGTATGTGTCAAGCAGACCAGGAGAAGCTCATCCATGCTTTTATCTCAAGTAGTCTTGAGTATTGTAATGGTCTTCTGACTGGACTTCCTAAAAAGAGCATTAAACAGCTACAGCTCATTCAGAATGCTGCAGCTCGGGTTCTGACCAGAACAAAGAGGTCAGAGCATATTACTCAAATTCTAAAGTCTTTACACTGGCTTCCAGTCAACGTTAGAATAGATTTTAAAGTTCTGCTACTGGTCTATAAATAACTAAACGGTTTAGGTTCTGAATACATGAATTAAATGCTCATGGAATATAAACCTAGTAGTTCTCTGAGATCGAAAGACTCAGGTCAAATAGTGGAGCACAGAACAACGCAAACATGGTGAAGCAGCATTTAGCTATTATGATGCACACAAATGGAATAAGTTGCCAACAGAAGTCACCTCAGCCCCAGGTGTGCATGATTTTAAGTCCAGGTTAAAAACTCTTCTTTTTTCCCATGCTTTTTAGAGCATTTCCACTTTTAAATGATATTTCTTGCACTGTATGCTGTTTTAATTCTATTTTTATTTATTTATTTTCCTCTTTGTTTAAAATGTTTATAAGCTGTTTTTTCCTCGTTTTTAAATGTTTTTAATAATGTAAAACATATAGAGTTACCTTGTGTATGAAATGCACTATATAAATAAATTTGGTTTGCTTTGCTTTTGTATAAGTAGAAAAAGTTTTAGATCTTGGAGTCCAGCTCACAAAAAAATGGGAGCAAAAACAAAAGTGTTGAGTTTATATTTTTGTTCAGTGTAAATCTAGCTTTTAACACAATTTCAGAATATATCAGGGATACTACTCACTGGCTGATGTTGGCTATGGTGTCCATCCAGCTGCGAATGCGGACCTTGTTGCGTATATTTGGAGGATTGCTGAATTCGTGAACTATAGCGATGTGATAGGGATAGGGACCCTGGAAGAGCTGACGTTCCAATGCTACAGAGTCAATCTGAAGAAAAAGGGTCAAACAATCAGGTCGAGCTAGAATACCAGCTCTATAAAACACAGGAGCAAAAACTTAAGTAAATGACAACAACTACTTAAAATGTTGTCTGTGTAGATTCTCAGTGATTCAGGTCATAATAATCTGTAAAGATTGAATCAAGGCAACTGGACTGTTCTTGCTTGTTGAAGACATTTCACCCTTAACACAAAAGGCTTCTTCAGTTCAAGATTTTCAGTGTGGAGTCCCTCTAGTTATGCCTCAGTGTGTGTTCCTAGGGGGTGGTCAACCATAGGGTGTTGCTGTTGTTGTCCAGTGTTGTTTGTTGAGTGCAGTGAGTGAGTACAATGACCTCTACATTGGACAGACTGCGCAGCATTGACAGGATCCTTCTTCTGGTGCAGAATAAGCAGTTCATTCGCATCTCAAGGAGAAGCGACATTCCTTCGAGGACAACATTCTGGGTCGGGGAGGACCACTGCTTTGAAAGAGGTGTAAAGAAGCCATCTATGTTAAACTAGAAAAACCGTCTCTAAACAGAGGGGGAAGTTTGAGACATCACCGATAGTCTGCCTACAACAATGCAACCTCCTCCCAAAGATCATGACAATCAATGGGAAGAGTGGTGCTAATGAGCCACAAGATGAGTGAATGACCGACTGGTATGTAGGACGGTTGCTTCACTGCATACTGATCGACAACAAAAATACCCTGTTGTTGAACACCCCCAGGGAACACACCCACCGAGACATAAATACTCCAAACAAAAAATTTAGAACTGAAGAAGCCTTTTGCATTAAAGGTGAAACTTCAACAAACAAGAACAGTCCAGGTGCCTTGATTCAACCTTTGTGGATTACTTACTAACAGGTTGAATAGACATTGGGGTATAAAGTACAAAAACAAAAGTAGAGATCCAAAAAAGGTTTATAATTGTCCATAGATGCCACAAGACTTTTATATTAGACAGGGCTATGGTTTGACGAAATGAAACACCTCTCCTCACTTCAACATAGTTTTTTTTGGCACCAAGATTACACCAAAGCAAAACTTTTACATTGGCCAGAGTTTTGGCCTTATCACAAAAACAGCAAACCTAGAGAATAACAGAGGACTAATTCAAATGTGCATAATGACAGAACTTGGAGACACCCCAAAATACAGACCTGGTGCATTGGACGCATGTAGATGATGCGGTTGCGCTCGGGAGGCATTCTCAGAATCTGATCCAGGACCTGTTCCATGTTCAGCTTCTTACATTGTGCATAGTCAAACCTGTTCACAATAGGAGCACTTTCCACTCGCAGCTGCTTTAACACTCGACATCTGGTAGCTTTAATCAGAAAAGGAAAAAGGAAAATTTTTACTGAACATGAAAAGCATACAAATATCACGTATGTATCAGAGGAGCCTAACGGAAAAAAAACATTTTCTTCAGCTGGTATTCATGACATTCAAAATGATGAGCACTTATATTGCTGTATAACTGTAGCAAGTTAAACCCTTGCTAGTGTTATTGTCAAATAAGCACAATATCCATGTCTGTGCAGTACCGTGAATGAACATCATCTTGGGGCAGTCTTTAATGACTAAGTCGGTGATTCCGCAGTTGGTCAGAGTGATGCCCACCAGGTTCTTACTCTTCAGAGACAATACCTAAAAGAGGCATAATGGTAACATTATAAAAACTTGTTTGTGGAATGCATTTACTTATACTTGTATGGTCATTCTGCTGAAAGAGCAATTAACACCTGACATGTCAGTCAACCTTTTGGTGGAAGAGGAAACAAATGGGTGGACATGTGTGTGGGAAAGGAAAGCCTACATGTTAGATAAGATAATTAAATACCTTGTCAGTTTGAATTTTTGTTAGGTTTAACTTTGTAGAGCTGGAGAAGATATGCTGTGTGTATGACTGGGACCATTTGCAAATAATCCTTGAGCTAAATTCTAAATAACATTAACATGCTGCTTTAACCGCACTTAGTCAAGAAGTCTTGTTTAAAGATACAACTCAAGACCAGATTCTGTGTCCAATGCTACACCTACTGTTACAATATGATACACTTTTGGCCAGTACCTTCACTGTTCAAACAAATACATTAAAATCACTTGAAATATTTTTTAAATATTTAAATAATATAGCATGACACAGTAAATTGCTATTTTTGTTACATGGCACTGCACTCTGGGCCGATGAAAAATGGTTGTTGCTAATGCTACCACAGGTGCATCTCAGTAAATAAGAACAGGCGTGTCAAACTCGTTTTAGTTTGTGGGCTGTATCGACCCCAATTTGATCTCAAGTGGGCCGACCAGTATATTCATGGCTTAATAACCTATAAATAACAATTATTCAAAAATGTCCTCATTGTTTTGGTGTGATTAATTCGAAGTACATTTGGAAAATATTCACAGTAATTATTATTTTGTTGCAAATATTGCAAATTATGAGCAATCTGAAAATTCTTAACATAAACGATTGCAATTTCAAAAGTATTTTGTCATTTTTTTCATATACACTTGTGCAACTTAGAGATAAGAGGATATATATATATGTTCTATTTATAACAACTTAATTTCTAGAAATAATTATAAAGGTACTTAAATTTCCACATCCATCTAAAAATCTTGAAAATCACAACTCACTCATCGAACTATACAAAATAAAGTGATAACTATTCAGAAAGAGTGTGCTGCCACCTACCTTGTAAATGTAGACAAAAAGATATACAAGTTGTGGCAGTGTATTTTAAAAACAAAAAGGGTTCCACCAAACAACCCTCTTCTGAACTGAAGCTGTTGACTGACATTTTGCAATATTCAATGTCTTAAAATATTTCTACATGAGGTATTCATTTTCACAGAACTGTATTCGTTACGTAGGTTGATTGAAGACTCTAAATTACCCGTAGGTGTGAATGTGAGTGTGAATGGTTGTTTGTGTCTATGTGCCCTGCGATTGACTGGTGACCGGTTCAGGGTGTACCCCGCCTCCCGCCCGAAGATAGCTGGGATAGGGTCCAGCAGCCCGTGACCCTAGTGAGGATAAGCGGTAAAGAAAATGGATGGATGGATTTTTCACAAGGTGGCACAACATTTTATATAACGTAGGCTTACTTTTGCTCCGAAAACATGTCTTACTTCGGCTAATCTTCATTCCTCTTCTTTCCAGTGCATGCTTCCATCTTTCTAACTGTTCCCAACTGCTCCCTGCTTTCACTGCAGATCACAATGTCATCTGCAAACATCATGGTCCACGGGGATTCCAGTCTAACCTCATCTGTCAGCCTATCCATCATCACTGCAAAAAGGAAGGGGCTCAGGGCTGATCCCTGATGCAGTCACACGTCACCTTATATTCGTCTGTCACACCTACAGCACACCTCACCGCTGATCTGCTGCCCTCATACATGTCCTGTATTATTCTAACATACTTCTCTGCCACTCCAGACTTCCGCATGCAGTACCACAGTTCCTCTCTGGGCACTCTGTCATAGGCTTTCTCTAGATCTACAAAGACACAATGTAGCTCCTTCTGACCTTCTCTGTACTTTTCCATCAACATCCTCAAAGCAAATAATGCATCTGTGGTACTCTTTCTAGGCATGAAACCATACTGTTGCTCCCAGATACTCACCTCTGTCCTGAGTCTAACCTCCACTACTCTTTCCCATAACTTCATTGTGTGGCTCATCATCTTTATTCCTCTATAGTTCCCACAGCTCTGCACATCACCTTTGTTCTTAAACATGGGCACCAGTACACTTTTCCTCCATTCCTCAGGCATCTTCTCACACACTAGAATTCTATTGAACAAGCTGGTCAAAAACTCCACAGCCACCTCTCCTAGATGCTTCCATACCTCCACAGGAATGTCATCAGGACCAACTGCCTTTCCATTTTTCATCCTCTTTAATTGCCTTTCTAACTTCCCCCTTACTAATCATTGCCACTTCCTGGTCCACCACACTTGCCTCTTCTACTCTCCCTTCTCTCTCATTTTCCTCATTCAGCAACTCCTCAAAGCATTCTTTCCATCTAGCTAGCACACTGCTGGCACCAGTCAACATATTTCCATCTCTATCCTTAATCACCCTAACCTGCTGCACATCCTTCCCATCTCTATCCCTCTGTCTGGCCAGCCTGTATAGATCCTTTTCTCCTTCTTTAGTGTCCAACCTACCATACATGTCATCATATGCCTCTTGTTTGGCCTTTGCCACCTCTACCTTTGCCCTGTGTCGCATCTCAATGTATTCCTTTCGCCTCTCCTTGGTCCTTTCGGCGTCCCACTTCTTCTTTGCTAACCTTTTTCCTTGTATGATTTCCTGTACTGTGAGGTTCCACCACCAAGTCTCCTTCTCTCCTTTCCTGCCAGAAGATACACCAAGTACTCTCCTGCCTGCCTCTCTGATCACCTTGGCTGCAGTGCTCCAGTCTTCTGGAAGCTCCTCCCGTCCACCGAGAGCCTGTCTCACCTCTTCCTGAAAAGCTGCACAACACTCGTCCTGTCTTAGCTTCCACCACATGGTTCTCTTCTCTGCCTTTGTCTTCCTAATCTTCCTCCCCACCACCAGTCATCTTACACACCACCATCCTATGCTGTCTAGCCACACTATCCCCTACCACTACCTTACAGTTGGTAACCTCCTTCAGATTACATCGTCTGCACAAGATGTAATCTACCTGCGTGCTTCTACCTCCGCTCTTGTAGGTCACCCTATGTTCGTGCCTCTTCTGGAAAAAAGTGTTCACTAAAGCCATTTGCATCCTTGTTGCAAAGTCTACCACCATCTGTCCCTCCAAGTTCCTTTCCTGGATGCCGTACTTACCCATCACTTCTTCATCACCCCTATTATCTTCACCAACATGTCCATTACAATCTGCACCAATTACGACTCTCTCTCTGTCTGGGATGCTCAGAACTACTTCATCTAGCTCCTTCCAGAATTTCTCTTTCACCTCTAGGTCACATCCTACCTGTGGGGCATAGCCACTAATCACATTACACACAACACCCTCAATTTCAAGTTTCAGCCTCATCACTCGATCTGATACTCTTTTCACCTCCAAGACATTCTTAGCCAACTCTTTTTTTAAAATAACCCCGACTCGATTTCTCTTCCCATCTACACCATTGTAAAATAATTTAAACCATGCCCCTAAACTTCTAGCCTTACTGCCTTTCCACCTGGTCTCCTGGACACACAATATATCAACCTTTCTCCTAATCATCATGTCAACCAACTCCCGAGATTTTCCTGTCATAGTCCCAACATTCAGAGTCCCCACATTCAGTTCTAGGCTCTGTGCTTTCCTCTTCTCTTTCTGCCGAAGAACCCGCTTTCCACCTCTTCTTCTTCTTTGACTTCGACCCACAGGAGCTGAATTTCCAACGGCGCCCTGCAGGTTGACGGCGGCGGTGGCGGACGTTGTTAACCCGGGCCACGACCGATCCGGTATGGAATTCTTTGGATGAACGCTCATATTTGTTTGGCAAAGATTTAAGCCGGATGCCCTTCCTGACGCAACCCTCTGCATTTATCCGGGCTTGGGACCGGCCTACAGTTTGCACTGACTTGTGCCCCCCATAAGGCTGCATTATCAAAAGGTATACCGCACATATGAGACAAAATGAGAAAAAAAAAGAAAAAAAAGTCCAGAAAATCACTGTCTGATTTTTAAAGAATTAGCAAATTATGGTGTAAAATAAGTATTTCGTCAATAACAAAAGTTCATCTGAATACTTTGTTATATACCCTTAGTTCGCAGTGACAGAGGTCAAACGTTTTCTGTAAGTCTTCACAAGTTTTTCACACACTGTTGCTGGTCTTTTGTCCCATTCCTCTATGGCGATCTCAAGAGCAGTGATGTTTTGGGCCTGTCGCTGGGCAACACAAACTTTCAAATCCCTCCAAAGATTTTCTATGGGGTTGAGATCTGGAGACTGGCTAGGTCACTCCAGGACCTTGAAATGCTTCTTACGAAGCCACGCCTTCGTTGCCCGGGTGGTGTGTTTCAGATCATTGTCATGCTGAAAGACCCAGCCACGTTTCATCTTCCTTGCTGATTGAAGGAGGTTTTCACTCAAAATCTCACAATATATGGCCCCATTCATTCTTTCCTTTACATTCTTTCCTGGTCCCTTTGCAGAAAAAACGCCCCAAAGCACCACCCCCATGCTTCACAGTAGGTATGGTATTCTTTGGATGCAACTCAGCATTCTTTCTCCTCCAAACACGACAAGTTGAGTTTTTACCGAAGAGTTCTATTTTGTTTTCATCTGACCATATGATATTCTCCCAATCCTCTTCTTGATCATCCAAATGCTCTCTATCAAACTTCGGACAGGGCTGGATATGTACTGGCTTAAGCATGGAGATACGTCTGGCAGTGCAAGATTTGAGTCCCTGGTGGCGTAGTGCGTTACTGATGGTAGCCTTTGTTACTTTGGTCTCAGGTCTCTGCAGGTAATTCACAAGGTCCCCCGTGTGGTTCTGGGATTTTTTTTCAGCGTTCTTGTGATCATTTTGACCCCACGGGGTGAGATCTTGCGTGGAGCCCCAGATCGAGGGAGATTATCAGTGGTCTCGTATGTCTTCCATTTTCTAATAATTGCTCCCACAGTTGATTTCTTCATACTAAACTGCTTATCTATGGCAGATTCAGTCTTCCCAGCCTGGAGCAGGTCTACAATTGTGTTTCTGTTGTCCTTTGACAGCTCTTTGGCACAATTGGTGGCTGACTAAATACTTTTTTTCCCCCACTGCACTTTTCGGCCTCCCCTGCCACACCTGACCGCACGTCCCTGAGGTGAACGCAGATTATTATTATTTTTTTTAATTTTTTTTGCTCAACATACAGTGGCTTGCAAAAGTAATCGTTTACCTTTAGTACTTCTTGAACTTTTCAACATTTTGTCACATTATAACCACGTGTAAATATATTTCATTGGGATTCCATGTGATAGACCAACACAAAGTGGCACATAATTCTGAAGTGGGGAAAAAAAAAAAAATAAAAACCATGTACCGACAAGTTGCAATGTAAAGAAGCAAAGCAAAGCAAATTTATTTATATAGCGCATTGCATAGACAAGACAACTCAATGTGCTTTACATGATTAAAAGCATTTAAAAACAAAGAAAAAAAACAGCTTATAAACATTTAAAACAAAGAGGAAAATAAATAAATAAAAATAGAATTAAAACAGCGTACAGTGCAAGAAATATCATTTAAAAGTGTAAATGCTCTAAAAAGCATGGGGGGGGGGGGGGGGGAGAAGAGTTTTAAACCTGGATTTAAAAACATGCACACTTGGGGCTGACGTCACTTCTGTTGGCAACTTATTCCATTTGTGTGCAGCATACTAGCTAAATGCTGCTTCACCATGTTTGCTTTGGACTCTGGACTCTATTTGACCTGAGTCTGTCGATCTCAGAGCCATAATGGGTTTATATTCCATTAGCATTTCATTCATGTATTCAGGACCTAAACCAGTAGCAGAACTTTAAAATCTATTCTAAAGCCGACTGGAAGCCAGTGTAAAGACTTTAGAATTGGAGTAATATGTTCTGACCTCTTTGTTCTGGTCAGAACCCGAGCTGCAGCATTCTGAATGAGCTGCAGCTGTCTCATGCTCTTTTTAGGGAGTCCAGTCAGAGGACCATTACAATAGTCAAGTCGACTTGAGATAAAAGCATGGATGAGCTTCTCCTGGTCTGCTTGACACATGCAAGCCTTCACTCTGGATATGTTCTTCAGATGGTAGAAGCCAGTTTTAGTAACTGATTTGATATGAAAGTTGAAAGTCAGGTCGGAATCTACCAGAACACCAAGGTTTCGGACTTGGTCTTTGGTTTTTAAGGACAGTGACTCCAGGTATTCACTAACAGCAATCCTCTTTTTTTATATTGCCAAAAACAAAAAAACAAAGATATTTATCAGTTTTAGACAGTGACACAGCACCTCAATTGAACTGTAGTCATCTGGAGACACTGCTAGATATAACTGTATGTCATCTGCATAGCTATGATAGTCAAAATTAAAGTTCTGAATAACAAAATAATTAAAATGTAAACGACAAAAGGTGACATACAATGTCATGATATTTCATTTATGACAGACTTCCTACACTACGGTGCATCTAGAAAAGCAGTTCACTTTTTCATATTTTGTTTTGTTACAGCCTTATTCTAAAATGGACGAAATTATTTTTTTCCTCAAAATTCTCATGTTTGAAGAAGCCAGGCACCGCTCATCACCTGACCAATACCATCCCTACAGTGAAGCATGGTGGTGGCAGTATCATGCTGTGGGGATGTTTTCAGCAGTAGGAACTGGGAGACTAGTGAAGATTGAGAAAAAGATGAATGCAGCAATGTACAGACACATCCTGGATGAAAACCTGCTCCAAGTGCTCAGGACCTCAGACTGGGAATAAGCTTTACCTTCCAACAGGACAAGGACTCTATGCACACAGCCAAGACAATGAAGGAGTGGTTTTAGGACAACTCTGTTAATGTCCTTGAGTGGCCCAGCCAAAGCCCAGACTTTGAATCCAATCAAACATCTCTGGCGAGATCTGAAAATGGCTGTGCACCAAAGCTCTCCATCCGACCTCATGAAGCTTGAGAGGTGCTGCAAAGAGGAATGGGCGAAACTGGCCAAAGATAGGTGTGCCAAGCTCGTGGCATCATAGTCAAAAAGACTGTAATTCCTGCCAAAGGTGCATCAACAAAGTACTGAGCAAAGGCTGTGAATACTTATGTACATGTGATTTGTTTTTTTATTTTTAACAAATTTGCAAAAAATAAAAACAAAAACGTTTTTCGCAATCTCATTCTTTGGTGATGTGTGTAGAAATTTGAGTAAAAAAATGAATGTATTCCATTTTGGGATGAGGCTGTAACAACAAAATGTGGAAAAAGTGAAACGTAAATACTTTCCGGATGCGCGTATGGTGGCGCATAACCCGAATTTGTATGCAAGCCGGAACCGTCCCGTCATCTATCACTAACCTACGCTAGCGCAGACGTAAAGTCATAATTACAGTAATATTTATATGAAAATCACTTCTAGGCCACAAATATGTGCAAAGTACTTTAAAAAAAACAACAACTAATGAATTGTGCTCCATTTGTAAAATGTCGGTACCGTCATAAACTAAGGATCTCCTGTATTGTCATAGTGAAAACTACATGAGTAAAAGTGGTGTGTATGTGTGTTTACCTGTACGTGGTCATCCTCTGTTACTGGGTCTGAAGTACTGGTTGATTTGTCAGCCATTCTTCTCCTCCTTGTTGCTACCCGAGGCCTGGTTCTTGGAAGATCTACTCATAAATAAAATCAGTTAAAAAAATAGATCATACCCCTACCAACATATATCAGTTGAAAATTTGACTTGACCATTGACCTCAGATAACCACAATCAGTGCTTCTCGAACTTTTTACCACGTATTAAAATACTTTGCTCTCCCAGTGCCACCATAACGTCTAAGTTTAAAATATAGTAGCATAGTAGGCCTTAGGGTTCATCAAACGCAAGATAGGAATTTTACTCCTAAAACCTATATTTAATATTATTGTAACCCAATGAACTGCACAGTCTGACCATTAACACTGTGCGGAAATAGGACAATATAAAATGTGTACTTTATTGATTCAATGAAAATGTATTTCACATAAGTTAAATAAAAATTGTACCAAAGTGTAAAAAAGATTAAATGGAAATGTACTTTTAAGTTAAATACAAATGAACTGTAACTGCACTTTATTTGTATCTCCATTTTCTCTGCATTGGTGATATTTTCATTCATTCTATCTTTTATTGTATTTAATGTTTTAAAATGCATTTTAATTTGTTAAGTGATTCTTTGGAGTACCACTAGAGGAAGCCATTGTACCACTAGTGGTACCCATACCACACTTTGACAATCAGTGACTTTGATGCAGAGGTGGGTAGTAACGCGCTACATTTACTCCGTTACATTTACTCAAGTAACATTTTCGATAAACTGTACTTGTCAGAGTACTTTAAATGCAGTGTACTTTTTACTTTTACTTGAGTATTTATGTGAAGAAGGAACAATACTTTTACTCCGCTACAATGATCAACATGCCGTTCGCTACTTTTATTTATCCATTCTTGCGTGTGCGTCTATTTTTAGACTGCATCTTCGACTTCCGCATAGGGCACCTGTTGCGTCAATTGAACGTTACCACAGTGACGTTTGACCCAAGTCCACCAATCAAACGACAAAAGGCAGTCACATGACTGTGCACGTTGGCTTCGCGAGCCAATCAAAATGACTCATTTTGGAGGAGAAAAAAACAGAGCCGCGCGAGTGCGTTTACAGACGTAAAAAAAAAACAGCTTCGACGTGCAGCTCTTAAAGTGTGACTGCCCAAACTGATATTTCAGCCCACTCCTAACTTGAGAAAACACCTTGCTGGGCAGTTAAAATTTTAAATGGTGGCAGGTGTGTGTTGACTCCCATATATTATTATTTTTTTATTTTATTTGATGTTCTTCTCTGATTTAAAAAACAACAACAACGTTACTATTTACTTGAGTAGTTTCTTTAATTGAGGACTTTCTTACTCTTACTCAAGTAAATATTTGGATGACTACTTTTACTTGAGTCATATTATTCTAAAGTAACAGTACTCTTACTTGAGCACAATATTTGGCTACTCTACCCACCTCTGCTTAAATGTATCTTTTTCAATTATTTATATAACATTACCCGTCTCAGGCACCAGTGGTACAGAGGACATACGAGTGCAAGACCGGGTCAAAGGTCGTCTCGGTATGGAGGTGCTGTCATCACTGGCCAGAGTTCGCTTCTGCGTACAACTTGAACAGCGAGCAACAGGTGCTCGTCTTTTTCTCTGACCAGCCAGTTGTCCTGAAGTCAGGCTTTCAGCTGAACCTCTGGATTCGAGATGTTCTACACTCGCAGTACTGGAGGTCTGCCTTACCCCAGCTTCACTTACGCCACTGTCGCCCATATGTGTTCCATAGTGGTTTTCTGTGGTCCCATTAGTCCTGCCCCTTCCAGTATCCGCCCTTTCACGTCCAGGGGCCACCCTAGGTTCAATCATGCCTGCACATTCGGTCACCGACCTTTCTGCCGCCCTACTGACACCGGGGCCCCGCACTGTGCTGTCTGGCCCCGGCCTTGCTGAGGTTTCCCCTGAGTCCGCATCAACTCCTCTACTGCTAGTCCTGCGACTGTTTTCAGATGCAGCCTTCATGTCCGCCTTGATCTGTTCACTGGTCACCTGACAGCTCTTTTCACAGCTGCCCTCTGACACAAGAGGCTTCACCTGATTCACTGATGCAGGTAAGTTATTGGTCCGCCGCAGAGGAGTCTTCCCTTTACCTGGAAACACACAGATACATCACGACTATTGTACACCTACAGACACAAATTAGACAACTGAGTGTTGATACGACCTTAGGTTGTGTGATGCAAGACAAAATATAAAGTTCTACTTGAATTGGCCAGAGGTTGATGGTGTATGATGCAGACCATTATTACCACAACCAATGTGAGATGCCCACATGACAAACACACTGCAATGACTGATGAGTTATCTGTATTGTGTGGACACCTTCTGTGCATGAAATAGGTTGCTGCAAACAGGAAGCTGCTGGAGTTAGTCTTGAAACTAGGCCTTCGTCTTCCTCTTCACTGTCTGAGTCAGAGAGGACCAGTGAGGGTTTGGGAATGGCAACACCAGGTGGTCTACTCTGCTGGACCAAACCACTGGGACCTAGGAAGGGTACAACATGTTACAATTGCCAATAGAAATTAATAGTTCATCCATCCATCCATTTTCCATACCGCTTTTCCTCACTAGGGTCACGGCCGTGCTGGAGCCTGTCCCAGCTGACTCTAGGCGAGAGGCGGGGTACACCCTGAACTGGTAGCCAGCCAATCACAGGGCACATAGAAACAGACAACCGTTCGCACTCACATTCACACCTACGGGCAATTAAGAGTTTTCAATTAACCTACCATGCATGTTTTTGGGATGTGGGAGGAAACAGAAGAACCAAGAGAAAACCCACACAGGCACAGGGAGAACATGCAAATGCCACACAGTCGAGGCCGGATTTGAACTTGAGTCCTCAGAATTGTGGGGCTGATTGTTAACCAGTCATCCACCATGCCGCCTTAACAGTTCATGAATAAATAAGTGAATTTGGCTTATGCTGGTGACAAAAAATAGCACATTCAAACCTGCTTGCTCTTCATCAGCATCAGGAGGCTGTGGTGAACCAGCAGGGCGACTAGGCCCTGCAACCTCGTCACGATCTACTGTCACTGCCCTTCCAGCTCCTTTCGCCTCCATTTCTGGCTCTGCCTGCATGTTCTCTTCTTCATCCTCGATCCCGTTGACCTCCAATGGGGCTGTGAGAACAAATGACTCAAGTTATGTTTTCAAGTTTTACTTTAATTGATAGCTTGGTAAGTACTTCGGGCCAGATTCTACTGTCAACTGTTTCGTGATGCCAACGTCATGCCGTGGCTCTTCTAGATAAGTACTACTTCTGATCTGTTGTCATTAATTGTCTAAAGCGTATTGCATCGTTTAATATTTTTCCATTTTTACTTAGACAAACAAAAGAATGGAATTACGCATACCACCTGTATTAATTCTCACTCCTTTCTGTCTGTCTTCCTGCTCTGCTTGTTCCCACACACACTAAACACACAAGTTGCACAAAACACTCCTTGTACAATACAAACTTAACTACCACACACCATATTATCCCTTTATCACTAATGTTTGTTTTCTGTGTTCTGTTTGTTTGCCACCCTCCTATGTACCCTGGCTTTGCTGTACTTAAATATATCATCTTTATCACCCTCTTTAAATAACATTTGTCAACACAATACCAAAACAATTCCTGAAAACTGTCAAAAAAACCAACAACAAGGAATACATATTACCCAGGCTATTTAAAATTACTATACACGTACCCATAATATGTCACACTTCACTTTTGTGTCATGGAATGTCAATGGCATGCGATCGTAGGCAAAGAGAATTAATATTATGGATTATATCACTAAATTTAAAACAGACCTCCTCTTATAACAAGAAACGCACCTTATTGAGTCAGAAGAAAAATGCCTCATTGACTAATTTAACTCAGGCTATATCGGCTTTTTATAACTGTAGACAGAGGAGTCTCAATACTAGTTCATAAAAGACTACTTTTTACAATAAATAGTACAGTAGCTGATCCAGAAGGCCGATACATAACTATGCAGGCTACAATATTTAACAAACTATACACAATTGTCAATGTGTACAGTCCTTTTTCACAAGCTGTTTTCACACTTGCTTAACTTGTCGGCTAATTCTACAATTATCATCCCCTTATAGATCGCTCAAATCTCAAAAATAGCAATCAGTCACAATGCGCCAACATATTAGAGCAGTATGTGGACGACTTTGGAATTGTTGCTATATGGAGGCTAAAAAAAACAATACAAAAAGAGAATACACATTTTTCTCATCGGTTCACCACTCATTCTCAAGAATAGATTTTTTTTCTATCAAGCAATTCGTCAGCTCAAAGAATTACCTCCAAAATACATCTAATCATCATCGGTGACCACGCACCAATTTCCCTCAACCTAAAAATTAACTCAAATCTGGGACCTCCACCAACGTGGCGCTTTAACACGTCCCTTTGGAAGGACCAGGACTTTGATTCTCTTGTGAGGAAAGAATGGGATGATTTTTTTTACATTCAATGACTCGCCAACCATATCCCCATCTCTGCTGTGGGAAACCGGGAAATCTGTAATGATGGATGGAATCATATAATACTCTTCATAAAAGAAAAAACAAGAACTAAAATTAGAAAATGAAATTGAGGAAAAAATTAAACATCTCACAGAAGAATATGCAATTAATCCGACAGATATGCTTAGAAACCAACCTCAAAAGGCAAAACATCAATTAGACATCGCATCAAAAAGAACAGATTTTCTTCAACCACAGTTAAGCTACACTAACTTTGAGTACAATAATAAATCAGGCAAATTTCTTGCGAACCAACTTCAGTGCAATAAAGAAAAAACAATTACAGCCATTTCAAGATTCAAACGGCAGCTATACACAGTCACCGCTAGAAATTCATGAAATATTTCACAATTATTATAGCAGCTTATACGCATCTTCGAACAACCCAGAACAAAAATAAATGTAAACTTTTATTAAAGACCTAAACATTCCTCAATTACAGAAATTAAAGACAGTCTTGATGCTCCTTTACCCATCACAGAATTAGATAATGCATTAAAAAATATATGCAATCGGGACGAGCGCCAGGCCCGGACGGAAGCTCCATCGAATTCATTTATGGCCAATACTAGCAAAGCAAATTTATTTATATAGCGCATTTCATACACAAGGTAACGTAATGTGCTTTAAATGATAAAACACATTTAAAAAGGAATAAAATAAAACAGCTTATAAACATTTAAAACAAAAAGGGGGGCTGAGGTCACTTCTGTTGGCAACTTATTCCATTTGTATGCAGCATAATAGCTTAATACTGCTTCACCATGTTTGCTTTAGACTTTGTGCTCCACTATTTGACCTGAGTCTGTCGATCTCAGAGCCCTATCGGGTGTATATACCATTTGCATTTGTTTCATGTATTCAGGACCGAAACCATTTAGTGATTTATAGACCAGTAGCAGAACTTTAAAATCTATCCTAAAGCTGACTGAGAGCCAGTGTAAATAATTTAGAATTGCAGTAATATGCTCTGACCTCTTTGTTCTGGTCAGAACCCAAGCTGCAGGATTCTAGCGCTTACAAGGACCTCTATTTTTCAGAACAGTCGAGGTCAAACAATAAAAGGTCAAATAAGTGGCCATATGAACACACCTTCAATTAAATGACTACTGAAGTCAGGCAAAGACCCCACTCTACCGGCTAATTATCGGCCCTTATCACTGATTAATGTAGATATCAAGATTATCTCAAAAGGTATCTGCTTGCCAGTGACAGAACCCAAAATCAATCTATATGGTGATGATATTCTTCTTTATTTACAGGAACCCAAGTCATCTGTTCAGGCAGTCTTCAATCTCAAATCATTTTCACAAATATCAGATTACTCTATCAACTGGACAAACTCAACAATACTCCTAATAACAGCAAACTCATGGAATCCTGCAGATCAAATCCCAAATTAAATCATTCCTATAGGAAACATCAAGTAAAAAAAAATCTCACTTCTGGAAAAAATTTCATCTGATTTAATACGCTGGAATAACTTGCTTATATCACTACTGGGAAGAATAGCCACAATAAAAATTAAAATCTTACCTCAAATAAATTATTCTCAATGATTCCATTTAAGATCACATTTAAATGGTTCCAAACATTAGATTCTGCCGTAATAAATAAATAAATAAATTATTATTATTTTTAAATTATAAAATGTCTTCCCCGTGCCTGCGTGGGTTTTCTCCGGGTACTCCGGTTTCCTCCCACATCCCAAAAACACACACGGTAGGTTAATTGAAGACCCTAAATTGTCCGTAGGTATGAATGTGAGTGTGAATGCTTGTGTGTTTATATGTGCCCTGCGATTGGCTGGCAACCAGTTCAGAGTGTACCCCGCCTCCTGCCCGCAGTGAGCTGGGATAGGCTCCAGCATACCCACGACCCTAGTGAGGATAAGCGGTGTAGATAATGGATGGATGGATGAATTAGTCTATCCACTCTTCAGAAAAGTAAACAGGAGGGAGGGCTAAATGCTCCCAACTTCAAACACTATTAGCTAGCCAATTACAATACCTCATCAAATGGATGCACTACAATGAGGAGCATTATTCTTGGCTGGAATTGAAACCGATAGACTGAAACAACATCAAACTCTCAAAACTCCCATTTATTAAACGCTATAAATGTTTCAAGAACCCAATAATCGCATCCACCTGAACGGCTTGGTGGAAAAGTTTAGAAGCTACAGGATCTCAGTTAGCTCCCAGTATACTCTCCCCAATATGGCACAATCCAGATTTCAAAATTAACAATATACCCCTTTTTTATACACATGGGAACATCATGGAATTGACCACCTCCAACAACTATTTAACAATAATATTTTTAGGACACGTGATGAACTGTTCCAAGAATTTCAAATAACAGGCGGAAACTTCCTTCAATACAATAAATTAAAAGCGGCAATAAAAAAAAGAATACCAATACTCCAGAGCACCCACGAACCGCCGGAGTTTGTTCAGCAAATAGTGACGCTTCTCCCGCAAAGGAAAAAAAAAAAATCTCTCAAAAGTTTGTAAATTCATCTCATGCACTAAATCAATACACTTACCAATCACTAAATGGGAAGAAGACTTATGTGTGCTGACCGTAATTACTGGATACAGATATGTAACAACACATTTAGAATGACAAAAAACACAAATTTACAGCTTATACAATATAAAGTACTCCACAGAACACACTTTACTCAATACATTATGCATAAAATGGGCTTTTCTCCATCTAATATATGCGCACAATGCACCAGAAATACCCCAGACACCTATTTTCATGCTATATGGGAACACAAATTCAATGTGTTTGGACTTCGGTTACGCAGAAACTATGGTATATTTTGAACTACAGGATTCCACTTTCCCCGACATTATGCATACTTGGCGATTTAAGCATAATCGACCTCCCAAATAAATATTCACAATCATTGCTCGACCTCCCAAATAAATATTCACAATCATTGCTCGACCTCCCAAATAAATATTCACAATCATTGCTCGTTGCGTGAGGTACCACTAAGAAAACAATTTTATTAAACTGGAAAAAGAAACAATCACCAATCACTGGCTAAATCTCATCATAGAATATATTGCGTTAGAAAAAATATCAGGTGAACTAAAATAATCTATTATATATATAGATATGGCGGCACGGTGGACGGCTGGTTAGAGCGTCAGCCTCACAGTTTTGAGGACCGGGGTTCAATCCCCGGCCCCGCCTGTGTGGAGTTTGCATGTTCTCCCCGTGCCTGCGTGGGTTTTCTCCGGGCACTCCGGTTTCCTCCCACATCCCAACAACATGCATGGTAGGTAAATTGAAAACTCTAAATTGGCCGTAGGTGTGAATGTGAGTGCGAATGGTTGTTTGTATGTGCCCTGCGATTGGCTGGCAACCAGTTCAGGGTGTACCCCGTCTCCAGCCCGATGATAGCTGGGATAGGCTCCAGTACGCCCGCGGCCCTAGTGAGGAGAAGCGGCTCAGAAAATGGATGGGTGGGATGGATTGATGGATATATAGAGATATATACACACACACACACACACACACACACACACACACACACACACACACACACACAGATAGCTGGTCATCCTTCAACATGCTTAATCTTAATAGATTATTTATTCCTTTGCCTGGGTAGAGTGCCATCTAACAATAACAAGACTACATTGTAAGTGTAAAAGTAAACTTTTGACTTCTGTATTCTTTGTTTTCAAGGTTGGTGGTTTTTCATTATTATTTTTTAATTCACAAATTTTTTTCTTATTCATTTATGTACTTGTTTTTTTCTCTCTCAAACTTCAGACTGATTTGCACGATGAAAGGACACATGTATGGAGTGGGAATGGGGTGGGGTGGTAGGTGGTTTGGCATCCCCCCACCACATCCCTGTGGCATCCTCCGGGTGGCCAGTTTTCGGGGCACCTTGGTGGGGCCGGTGGACCGCCCTGGGTCCCTCTGTGTGGGACGTGTCCCATCCACCGGGCTGCTCTCGGGTGGGCTCCTGGGCCCGACTCCGCCTCTCGATTAATTGGGTGGGGTTCTCAGACTCTGTGGTGCAGGCACAGCAACTACAGGACACTTCTGTCAGTCATTGTGGATGCGAAACGGTGTCAATTCACTTGCATGTGTCCACAGACACACACCCCTGGAACTTATTCGCTGGGTGTTGGGCCACTTACTCATTGCGACAAATAATTTATGAATATGCAAATTGCTTAGGTATCGCCTCACTCAAACTCTGATCCTATAGACGTTTAGAATTTACCTAGCCACTCCCACCAAGACTTCAGTTGTGCAGCCGGGTTCACGACCCTTGTCCGACATGATTCCCCTTCTGTCCTGTCCTATCTTGTCCGGTCCTTCCCTCACAGGGCGTAGCACTACTGCCCCATACAACACTAATATCTAATGTGTCATTGTTCTACATATATAATGATTTACTTTCCTCATCTTGTTTACAGTTAATGCTTAGTCTTTTGTTGTTTTCTTTTCTCACTCCCTTCTAGAAACCTTGTTCTGTTCGACTGATCGACTGATTCTCAATAAATATCCATTACAATACTAAGAAACCACAGCGGCAGCTTAAAAAGTCCACTTGCCACAGTAAAACTGTTCAGGCATAATAAGGATACAGATCCTCCTTTCTGCTTGACCTAACAGCCGAACAGGACACACACACAAAAAAAAAAAAAAAAAAAAGTGGACTTGCACACTTTCCATAGACACGTAACCTCTTGTCCAGACTTCCCACACACCCACCATGCGTAGGCTGTGAATGAGCACGTAACACCAAACAGGCGTGATTCACTAACAAGTGCAGACTGCCTTAATAATGGAATTCAAGGATTTTTCCCAAGACTTGCAAATGTCATTGAAATCTGTGAAAAAGATAAAGCACACTTTAAATTTGAAAATGCCTTATGTATCGGTAATGTGTGGTTGGGACGTGCTGACCACTCTAGCTACACTCACACTTTGAAGGAGAGCATGTTTTTTTAAAAATTCTGTATGTCATGAATCCAATACAAGTAATTAAATCAGAATATACTGCTTATGACTGAATGCATTTTTGGAGGTCCGTCAATACAAAAGGCCTACGGTGCTCTTGATCAGCAACTCCAGCCTTTATTGCGCCACAGACTACTTTTATGTAAATATTCTGACAAACCAGCATAGAAACAGATAAAAACTAATTATTTAATATACAACTGACCGTTAAGATACATGCAGTTGTTGTAATTAGTGGGAGGCTGGAGCCGTATCTGTTCTTGTTTCCCTATAACGAGCCACTCCTATCTTGCGGTAAACGTTTTTTTCTTTTCAAATTATTACAAAGGCTTGTCCTTTAATGACAGCCAACACCTTGTTTAAAGCATTGTCGCTCCTCGCAGTTGTGGGTGAGCATCATAAACAAACAGCGGAAAAAAGGTCAGCTAGTGCCGATATTGTCCGTCAATAAATGTCATGGCTAAAATGTGACAAGATTTACAAAAACTGACAGTCTTTATATGCTGTATAATATGCTGAGTCTGGTTGGAATGACCACTTCAACCTGTGTACAATCCACCAAGAACTTTGAAAATTGGATTATGGGTTCCGGAGAAATTAAGTGCTTTGTGTGGGAAAAATTTTGCTGTTTGGGGAATGTTTTTGTATGATATCGCCTGTAGAAAATCTGGTAAAAATAACGCATTAAAATTAGAGTAAAACAGTATGACTTGATTTTTTTTCCCTCAACATACCCTCTCAACCGTTTCGTTTCGTCTGCTACTTGGGGAACCCCATCTCTGATTGGCTGACAAGTTTAAAAATATTCACGAATAGCTTGTACGGGCCGAAATTCCCAGGGTTTCTACAAGTCGACGCGTCGAAATTACTGTGCTGTGTCAAACCGTGTCTCTTGCCTTAAAAACCCCACTTAAATAGCACAAATTGATTTTTTTTTTTGGTGAGAAGAGCAATCAAATAGGTCATGTACTTTAGCAATAAACAGGTTGTTTATTTGTCAATTTATTTGTTATGGAAGATTTTAGAGCCATTTAAAGTGCTCAATCCATGTTTTTTTTATTCCCCCTCCCCCCCACAAAGGTGTCAGCTACTTGTCATGTTGCTACTAAAATGCTGTAATAGCTGCTTCACAGTGCCTCTTTGAGCAACTCAATAAAACATTTTTATTTCAGTCTCTCTGTGCGGCCACAGTGGTTGGGGGATTATTGAAATTAATTCACTGGTTACTTTAATAAGCATGGGAGTCATTGTTCTGGCTGGAGAGCTGAGCCTCCAGTTCTGTATATGTGTATGAAAACGCTGGCATACGACATGTGACTGCAGGGAAAAACAAAGAAAAAACAAAAACAAAATAAAACGAAGAAAGACTGCATTTGATAGCTTTGTGTAAGTATCTTTTACAATATTATTAATACATGTAGCATATACTGTAATCACATCTAAGCTTCATGTACAATATGATGTTTCATCAACTTGAGAAGAAATGCACTTAAATCAACGGAAGAAAACGCACAAGATCAGATTAAAGAAGGAACAGCCACATTTTAGAGTTAGTTTACCCAGAGCACTTATCTGACTTAAGTCGAGAAGAGTATATGCGTTTCCAGTAAAGTGCACAGCTGAATGCCTTTTCCCGCTTTTCCACATGGAGAATATGGGCCTTAATATCTTAAAAAATATGGACTGACCACTGACAGTACAGTGTTACATTTGTAAATATACAGTGGTACCTTACGAGTTTAAAGTCAAACTGCAATCCAGAACCCGAACAAAAAATGTGGTGAAACAAAACGGGCTGGGAAAAGGAAAGGAAAAGATGAAAATTGTTATGATGACAATAAAACTAAAAGAGAAACTTGAATTACCAAAAAAAGTACTCATCAAGGCTAAGACCTGCTACATGCATTTGCACTGACATTAGAATTAACTATGCTACAGTAAATGTTACTTGAAGCTTCAACTGTAAAATATTTTAAGTGTAAGGATGCCGTCAAGTTTGAGCATTATATGGTCATAATTTTATGTAGGGACAAAATCTGAAAATGAATTATCTTCCAGCAAGAGACCACTGTATACTGCAAAATAAAACAGTGTATGACGTTGATAAACTGATATGACTGTTTCTCCACTTACTGGGAATGCTGATGGGACTTACCATTGTGCTGCTGCTGTTGTTGTCTTTGAATGTTGTAAAGAGGTGGAGGTGGTGGAGGCGGAGGAGGCGGAGGAGGAGGGGGTGGGTGCGGAGGAGGTGGAGGAGGTAGGTTGGCCTCGTTGTTGTTGTGGTGATGGTGGTTGTTATTGTTGTTGTCATTGTTAGAGTTCTGGTTACTGACCAGAGCCGAAGACACACCAATGCCAGTTCCTGCACTCAGGCCCACTCTGGCACAGCCCTGACATACACAACAAACAATGACACAAGTGTGTTTCCTTCATTAAGGAGACCAAAATAATTCTAATACAGATTCAAGATTTTCCCATTTTATTTATTAGTTTACGTCATTGTGTAGTGTTTTTAACACATTGGCAGTGTTTCATTTCTTATTACTTGCCAGTTATCTATAATCAAATAATATTTAAAAGACTCATATTTTCCCTAATCAATGCAATAATCAAGTCAGTCAAGTCATCATGTCACGTCAAGTCCCGTGTCTTAGATTCCCAAGTCCAAGTTGTCCATGTTTCAAGTTTTTGTCAAGTCCAAGTCATGAAAAAAGTTACTAGTCTAAGTTGCAATAACTATGGTCTTCATCTCTGCTACAGTAATGTATTTTTACACTGGCTCAAAAGTAGGGCACTAAAATGCCCTTAAAATATCAACAAAAATATCAAACAAGTGTTAACATGAAACTTCAAGTACTCTCCTTGTATTGTATGTTCTATTAAAGTACTTATACTATGCATTTATTTAGTATGTACCTCCATAGTTTATGTTGTACAGTATATACTGACTACTAAAATCCCAAATTCACACCTTTGCAAGTCAAAGCAGTATGATTAAGTGTGTGGGAATATTAGTGACAGGTGAGTACCGATAACAGGTATCGGTATCAGGCCGATACGACCTTATTTCCAGGTATCAGGTATGCAAGAAACCTGCTGATACCAGCCACCAATACTTAAGGTAAAAAAAAAAATCTGACATCAAGTCCTCCTCGCCAATAGTGGGTGTTACACTGCGGCGGTTTGAGTCTCTGCGAAGAATCATGTGCATCAGAGACAAAGAAAGGTCTTTGTTCACAATTACTGTATACGTCCATCCATCCATTTTCTGAGCCGCTTCTCCTCACTAGGGTCGCGGGCGTGCTGGAGCCTATCCCAGCTGTCATCGGGCAGGAGGCGGGGTACACCCTGAACTGGTTGCCAGCCAATCGCAGGGCACATAGAAACTAACAACCATTCGCACTCACAGTCATGCCTACGGGCAATTTAGAGTCTCCAATTAATGCATGTTTTTGGGATGTGGGAGGAAACCGGAGTGCCCGGAGAAAACCCACGCAGGCACGGGGAGAACATGCAAACTCCACACAGGCGGGGACGGGGATTGAACCCCGCACCTCAGAACTGTGAGGCTGACGCTCTAACCAGTCGGCCACCGTGCCGCACTGTATACGTCATTGTGTTAATTTAAATTTTATACATCAAAAGGAGTAGTGATATCGGTATTCGATATCAATGAGTAGTCAAGAGTGAATACTTGTACTGGTATCAGTCTGAGAAAGTTGTTGTTTTTGAAAATCCCTCATGAATATGTTCTTCTAAATAAACAGGATTACCTTAGGTGGTTCTCGAAACATCTGGTCCAGACATATGAACTCTAAACTGGGCAGTGCTTCTATGAATTGTGAGAAGGACTCCAGTTTGATAGCATGACAGCGTACCAGTGTGAGATCAACAAGTCGGCTCCATCTAGACTGATCTGAGGAAACAAAATGTAGCACAGAATGTTTTACTTACGAGTACATTGACCATGTGTGTACGTTTAATTATTGATTACCTGTAATCCAATGGTGAGGGTTATGAAGGTGAGGGCAATTGTAGATAAGCAGGAATTTTATATTACTGAACACCTCATTCACCACTTTTATGCCAATATCAGTGATGATGCCTGGGTTCTCTACCACATCAGCCAGACCATACTTCACCAGCTGTGAATGACTCATCTTACCTATATTTGAAGACACCAACAAATTTTAATTACCCAAAAAGTATACATGTAAAAAGTTGTATTTCCTGGTGATGGTTATTAAAGTGGACATTCTGTGGCTGATTGTAGATTTTAATTTCGAAATTTGATAACCATCTTTCCACTTTACTGTTGGGACTATTAAACAATTGAATTAAAAAAAAAAAGCTATGCTGACTCAAATGATCAATTGTGATTATTTCTGCATAACTGAAGAGTTTAATATCTATTGTTAAAGTTGTTTTACAGGTCAGATTTTAAGAACTACAATGATTTTGAACGGGACATTATGGAAAAATGACTTTACTTTTTTTTGTATGTAAAGAGTTGTATATGAGGAGAACCTGTCCAACCACCAAGCTTGAAATCAAACAACCACGTCGTCAATCTTTAGTCATCTGCGAAGTTCTGAAAATGTGTCCATCAGCACGCCATTGTGCACTCTTTCACCAATGACATGAGCAGCTAGTCTGGCAAACGTTTCAGAGCAAAAGAACCGCTAAGTGGGCGATGAAGCAGGATCATGTCAAAACCAAAGAGTAAGCAGAAGACCCCTTGAACTTTTTCACATTTTGCTAACTTACAACCACAAAGTTTGTGTTTTATTGTGATTTTGTGTGATCTAAACAAAGTAACACACAAAAAGTAGCACATACATAATTGTAAAGTGGAATGGAAATGATACATAGTTTTCACAATTTTAAGCAAATAAAAATCTGAAAAATGTGGCACGCATTTGAAATTCAGCCCCACTGCGTCAATACCTTGTAGAGCCACCTTTTGCTGCAATTACAGCTGCAAGTCTTTTGGGGTATGCCTCACTCAGCTTTGCAGATCTAGACACTGAAATTTCTGCCTATTATTCTTTGAAAAACAGCTCAAGCTCAGTCAGATTGGATGGAGAGCATCTACAATTTTCGAGTCTTGCCACAGATGGTCAAAGTGATTGAGGTCTGGACTTTGCCTGCGCCATTCTAATGCATGAATATTATTTGATCTAAAATATTTCATTCTAGCTCTGGCTTTATGTTTAGGGACATTGTCTTGCTGGATGAATCACCTTCAAAGTCTTTTGCAACCACCAACAGATTTTCTTTCAGGATTGCCCTGTATTTCCATAGCTCAATCAGTCTTCTCATCAACGCAGACCAGCTTGGGATATGTAATTATAACCTAGCCCTGCTTTGAACCACTCCACAATTTTATCCCTGACCTGTCTGGCGAGTTCCTTGGTCTTCAGTATGCTGCTGTTCACCAGTGTTCTCTAACAAAACCATTGAGGTCTTCACAGAACAGGTGTATTCATACTCAGAGTTAATTAGACACAGGTGGACTCTATTTACTAATAAGGTGACTTCTGGAGGCAATTGATTGCACTGGATTGTATTTAGGTGTATCAGAGTACAGGGGGCTGGATACACCACACATTTCAGATTTACATTCGCTTAAAATTTTTAAAACTATCATTTTTGTTCCACTTCACAATTATATACTAGTTTGTGTTGGTCTATCTATCAGATTATGGACCGCCACATCATTTTATGTGGCCCGCGAAAGCAAATCAAAATGGCAATTGGGTTTTCTGGTGTAATACCATTCAGATATTTGGCGATGTCATGGGCCACATCGTTACACTCATCTAGGAGATCACAAAAGAACCCAAAATGACATTGAAAGAAAAGAAGGCCTCACTGGCCTTTTTCAAGAGGCCCATTCCACCTGGTGTCAAAATAACACAGTATTTAATAAAAAGAACATGAATCTACCAGTCAAACGCGATGATCTAGGCCTGCTTTGCTTTGCTCATTAATGGAACAATTAATTCTGCTACTATAAAATCCTACAGATGAACGTCCGGCCATCAGTTCTTGCCCTCAGGTTAGAGCGCTCGTGGGTTATGCAGCAGGACGACGACCAACATAGTCGCCACTAACCTGTTAATAAAGTACTTTTTGTGTCGCGTGCCGATGTATTCTTACGCAGCGCGCCGTTTGTAACATCAAAATGTCATATGTTGTTACCCTTGTAAACAGATGACCCCTGTATAGATAACTATTTCCACTCACATTTACACCCATGGACAATTTAGAGTCTTCAATATTTTTGGAATGTGGGAGGAAGCCTGAGTACCCAGAGAAAACCCAGGCAAGCACAGGGAGAACATGCAAGATCCCCACAGGAGACCCTGAGCCGAGATTCAATACGGTACATCTCGACCGTGTGGCAGACATGCCTTTGACATACAATAAAATAAAATTATATCCACATAAATTTCTCAGACTGGAGATTACATTAGAACGTATGAACTAACATTGGAGCAGGAACTCATCCACGTATCCAAGATGAAGAGTATCAAACTGAGGAAACTCTAGTTCAGCCATCTTGAGAGCTGAGAACACTCCATCTTTAGTCAGTGATGGCTGGATACGTAGCTCATGAAGTCTGTTAAAACACATTGCGGGATTGGGAATGCAGTGACTAGTGTTAAGTCATACATTTTTCAGTTCAGAAATGATGTTTCACAGACGACTGTATTTGCAAACCAGATAAATAAATATCACAGGCTTGTTCAAAACTGAACAAGGGCTGTACTCAAGATGGAGCTGAAGATGTGTACAGTATTGACAAGTGTTTATTCTGTTAGGTGTGTGAGTAAGGACCTGCGAGCAGCAGTGATGACAAGGTAACCCAAGTCCACTTCCAGGGCATTTTTACAGGCTCCAAACACAATGGTGTGAAGGTTCCGAAATCCTCCTGCAAGAACACATCAGAATCAGCTTTGCTGTCCAAGTACTGTCAGAACAAAAACAGAATAGTTTTTTCTTCACCTGGTGTTACTGCATTACCCAACAAATGGTGCATACATAATACCTTTAATGTTTTATATATATATATATATATATATATATACACACACACACTAATCAGCCACTACACAAGACCACTTGTACAATATACTGATGTCCAATACCACATCATACTGAGAGCTATTCTTAACATCTTTGACTCTCTCATGTTACTGAGGTAACAAAAGGTATTAAATATGAGTCCAGTTATGATGCAGTACAGTTATCCACCACTGCAAGCTACAACAATAATAATAAACATTTTGTTACATTAATACCTTACATTATAATGTAAGTTGTGGATGTTTGGTGAATATTTATCAACTCTATATTTTCCTTTTAAGACTTCAGTGGTTATGTTGTGTGCGTGGAAAACATTTTCCTCACCTGATCTCCAGCTGTCCTCCACCACATGTTGGATGAGCCCTCCAAGGAAGGGAACTCTCACCAACTCCAGCTGCTCGAGATTTCGGGCTGAAGCTAAACCAGTAACCAGTGGAACATATTTGAGGGAGTTGGTTGGACCTGCACAGTTCCGCATGACAAAGGATCTCAGGCTCACACAGAGGAACTCTTTAAATGGCTGAGGTTTGGTGAGACGGACCCACTTTAGGTAAAGGTGGCGCAGCATGGACACACAAGGGATCTCTGGGACATTTACACCTATAACAACCAAAGAAAAAAACAAAGTAAATACACCAGTACAAAACAAAAAATGCCACTACGGAATATTTTAACAGTACTGATGGAGCAACACTCTATAGTTGTTGTTTGACGTGTACTCAAAGGAATTAACAATACTAACGCTCATAGAGGAGGTTGTTTTTTTAGGACTGTCTCTTGTTTGTAATGTTGTGTGCGTGTGTGTGTGTGTTTGTGCGCGTTCGCTTATGTGTGCGCGCGCTTGTGTGCGTGTACGCGTACGCTTGTGTGTGCGTGTGTGCACGCGTGTGGGCGTACGCTTGTGTGTGTGTGTGTGTGCGTATTCATCGCATTTTGGGGGCAGACGGTAGATCTGTTTCCAGTCAACCAGAAGAAAAAGACATGAGGACCAAAAACGCAGGTTCTCATAAGGGAACGCAGTGTTGATTTGGCAACAACTGTGGCATTTCAAAGATTCTATTTATCACCATGTATGGTCGCTGAGTCAACACAAACATTTTGGAAAGAGTCAACTGTGATACACAAGCTAAACACCATCATTATATAGTGGAAGGACAAAGTATGTGAACCTTTTGGGATTTCTTACAACACCAATTCCAATGAAGTTGGGACGTTGTGTTATAAAAATAAAAAAATAATACAATGATTTGCAAATCATGTTCAACCTGTATTTAATTGAATACATTACAAAGACAAGCTATTTAATGTTCAAACTGATAAACTAATTAGCAAATAATAATTAACTTAGAATTTTATGGCTGCAACACGTTCCAAAAAAAGCTGGGACAGGTGGCAAAAATGACTGTCAAAGTTGAGGAATACTCATCAAACACCTGTTTGGAACATTCCACAGGTGAACAAGCTAATTGGGAACATGTGGGTGCCATGATTGGGTATAAAAGGAGCTTCCCTGAATTGCTCAGTCATTCACAAGCGAAGATGGGGCGAGGTTCACCTCTTTGTGAACTAGTGCGTGAGAAAATAGTCAAACAGTTTAAGGACAATGCTCCTCAACGTACAATTGCAAGGAATTTCATCATCTACGGTCCATATCATCATCAAAAGGTTCAGAGAATCTGGAGAAATCACTGCATGTAAGCGGCAAGGCCGAAAACCAACATTGAATGCCCGTGACCTTCGATCCCTCAGGCGGCACTGCATCAAAAACCGACATCAATGTGGAAAGGATATCACCACAGGGGCTCAGGAACACTTCAGAAAACCAATGTCAGTAAATACAGTTCGGCGCTACATCCTAAGTGCAACTTGAAACTCTACTATGCAAAGCAAAAGCCATTTATCAACAACACCCAGAAACGCCACCGGCTTCTCTGGGCCCGAGCTCCTCTGGGCCCGAGCTCATCTAAGATGGACTGATGCAAAGTGGAAAAGTGTTCTGTAGTCCGACGAGTCCACATTTCAAATTGTTTTGGAAAATTGTGGACATCGTGTTCTCCGGGCCAAAGAGGAAAAGAACCATCTGGATTGTTATGGATGTTCAAAAGCCATAATTTGTGATGGTATGGGACTGTGTTAGTGCCAATGGCATTGGTAACTTACACATCTGTGAAGGCACCATTAATGCTGAAAGGTACATACAGGTTTTGGAGAAACATATGATGCCATCCAAGCAACTTCTTTTCATGGACACCCCTGCTTATTTCAGCAAGACAATGCCAAACCACATTCTGCATGTGTTACAACAGAGTGGCTTCGTAGTAGTGCGGGTACCAGACTGGCCTGCCTGCAGTCCAGACCTGTCTCACATTGAAAATGTGTGGCGCATTATGAAGCGTAAAATACGACAACGGAGACCCTGGACTGTTGAACAGCTGAAGCTGCACATCAAACAAGAATGGGAAAGAATTCCACCTACAAAGCTTCAAAAATTAGTGTCCTCAGTTCCCAAACATTTATTGAATGTTATTAAAAGGTGATGTAACACAGTGGTAAACATGACGCTCTCCCAGCTTTTTTGGAACATGTTGCAGCCATAAAATTCTAAGCTAATGATTATTTGCTAAAAACAATCAAGTTTATCAGTTTGAACATTACATATATTGTCTTTGTAGTGTATTCAATTAAATATAGATTGAACATGATTTGCAAATCATTGTATTCTGTTTTTATTTATGTTTAACACAACGTTCCAACTTAATTGGAAATTGAGTTGTATATTTCTGCATAATTTGGTCATAAAATGTGGTCTGCTCTTTATCTAAAATCACAATAACAAACAAAAAGACTAAACTAATACCACACAAACAATTCCGTTTTCATATTTTCCATTGAAAACAACGGAAACATTCACAGGACAGAGAGGAGAAAGTAAGTGAACCTCTAGGCTATGGATTCTACAACAGCTAATCAGAGTCAGGTGTGAGCCAACCTGGAGTCCAATCAATGAGCCAAGATTGGAGGTGTGGATTCAAGCTGTTTAGGCTACTAGAAAACACACACCAGATTAGAACTGTCTCCTGTCAAGAAGCATTGTCTGATGTGTGCCATGCCTGTTTCAAAAGAGCTTTCAGAAGATCTACAATTAAGAGTTGTTGACCTGTATGAAGTTGGGAAAGGTTACAAAAGCATTTCTAAAAGTCTTGATGCTTATCAGTCCATGGTTAGACAAATTGTCTATAAATGGAGAAAGTTCAGCACTGTTGCTTCTCTTCCAAGGAGTTGCCATCCTTTAAAGATGACTGCAAGAGCACAGTGCAGAATGCTCAATGAAGTAAAAGAGAACTCTAGAGTGTCAGCTGATGACTTACGGCCTTTTCATACTGCACTCTCTCAGTATGAAAGGTCTGCACGGCAAAGTGCAAAGACAACGGCCGCTTGGTGCGACCAATGTGGACGATGTCCATATTTGGAAGTACTGACGTAGCAGCCTACAAGGAAGTCGGGAGGCTTTCCCCGCTGAGTGGACCACAACTCGGCAATATGCATTTGGCATTGTTGCGAAAGAAAGCCCTAACTTTTCTTATTTTAAGGAGGAGGAGGTGATGCAGCAGCGGCATGGTGAAAACTGGTTAGCACATTCGCCTCACAGTTCTGATGACCCAGGTTCAAATCTGGCCTCGTCTGTTTGGAGTTTGCATGTTCTCCCCATGCCTGCATGGGTTTTCTCTGGGTACTCCGGTTTCCTCCCACATCCCAAAAACATGCATGGTAGGTTAATTGAAGGCTCTAAATTGCCTGTAGGTCTGAATGTGAGTGCGAACAGTAGTTTATGTGTGTCCTGCGATTGTCCAGTTCAGGGGGTACCCCGTCTCTCACCCGAAGATAGGTGGGATAGGTTCCAGCATACCCGTAACCCTAGTAACGATAAGCGGTGTAGAAAATGGATGGATGGATGTGATGCAGCAGGGGAACAAAATTTAAAAATGAAATTAGTGTATAAGTCCGCCAGCCCCTCTCTCATTGGAGGAGCTTTCTGCCATTGACGAAAAAGAAATTGTTTCTATTTGAGGGCACGTTACGTCAGTCGCCCTCTGCTCTTGCCGCGGCATTCCGTGCTGCCGCCCCCTCAGCACACAAATCAGTGGCACATGCCAACATATCTGTTGACAAATCTAGCATATATTAGACATTAAACAAGATGGGGTTCATGAGCTAACGCAAAGGAAGCCGTCAAAAAAAACGTTGCCGCGTGTTTCAAGTTTGCTAAAGAGCATTTGGATGTTTCACAGCTGGCAAAATATTCTGTGGACAGATGAACCCAAAGTTTAATTGTTTGGGAGGACCACACAACGCCATGTGTGGAGGGAAAATGGCACAGCACACCAACATCAAAACGTTATTAGTATTAATGTGCTCCACCAAATAAATCCAATAAAAACCTAACTGTGAAGTAAGGTAGAGGGAGCATCATGGTATGGGTGTGCTTTTCTTCCTCAGGGCCTGGACAGCTTGCTATCATCAATGGAAAAAAATATTAATTAAATATCAAGATATTTTGCAAAAAACTTGAGGCCATAGGTCCAACAGTTGACGCTCAAAAGAGGATGGGTGATCCAAAACACAGAAGCAAATCAACAGCAGAATAGATTAAGAAAAAGAAATGTGTTCTGGAGCGGCCCAGTCAAAGTCCTGACCTCAACCCGATTGAGATGCTGTGGTATGACTTCAAGAGAGCTATTCACAGCAGACATCCCAAGAATCTTGCTGAACTACAACAGTTTTGATCTTGATCGTTGTGCACGTGATCTGATCTGCAACTAAAGGAAACGTAAGATGGAGGTTATCGCTGTCGATTATGGCTTTAACCTGTTATTAAATCCAAGGATTAACTTACTTTTTCCTCCCTTTTTCCATAAAAATATAATTGTTTGTGTGGTATTAGTTTAAACAGACTTTTTATTCTTGTGATTTAGATTAAGATCAGACTACATTTTATGACCAGTTTATGCAGAAATTTAAGAAATTCCAAAAGGGTTCACACTCTCTTTCCTCCCGCTGTACCATAGTGGAATCTTGTAGTGGTGTGGTCAAGTGATTCCCAGGACAAAATGCATTCAAGTACTACAATAAAATGAATGTGTATTTGTTTGTGCATACGAAAAAAGAAGCACAAAAATAATGTACATTTTACAGCATGCTACATTATTGCTCCTATTGCTCGATGCCTTATATAAAGATACCTAATACCTAGGATGTGCACATTAGGACAAATGTGATGTCACTAAAGCCCTAAGCTTTCCAAAATAGTCAACTGAGCAAAAAGAGCAGCTACCGTATATCACATTTGCACAGGGGAAATTTTGCACACAATGCTGCTGTTATGGAGTCAGGAGAGGGCGATTTGTTGCCATTTAAGCAACAACCAGATGATGACAGATGATGAAGGGAAGTGACTTCATCATGTACTGTGCCAACTATCTTGTGGCGACATATGGTCAGTTGTGGGCTTAGATAACCTGTAGAGCAAAAATGAATATGTATGTAAAATTGACAGACAAGGATCTTGTTAACCTCACTGCCAAATTTGAAGGACAATAATCATAATAAATTAAAAAATAAAATTGGTATGCGTGTAAAATGAGGCTTCAAAATCTTTAAAAATCAAGTTGTGACCGCTCTCAAATACTGTGGGCATGTCCGCTGAATACGCTGAATTCAGCCCTGCTCAACTGTTAACTGTCAATCAAATACCACTACCGCAGACAGCACTGCATACAAGCACTACAAAAACGATTTTAGCTTATGCGATGTAAGATCACGTTAGGAGGTTCGTCCTCAAAACTGAATAGTTACTGTGAACTATAATCATAAATAAGCAGACAAGCCAACTTACAATCATTGGTGGGGAAATGTGATTGCCAACTGGTCGTCAACTACATCATTGGGCAGTCAGGTTCTTAAATTAGTGGGGGAGGGGCAGCTCATGACGGATGCCCAAGTGGGTGACTGGGTGCTGTTTTAATCACGCCCACCCCCTCCCCCCAGAAAAAAATACATAAAAGTAAATCACGAAAAATAATTGGTAAGAAAAAATGTCTAACGCTATATTCTCAGACCTGCAGAAACAAAATTCTCTGGTCCAGACATGCAAACACCAAAGGCATGAAAAAGGTCACCAAGAAAAAAAAAACGGGGAGTTTAGGGGGATCCCCCAGGCCCCCGTAGAAACATTTTTTTTTTAACATAAATTAAGCTATATGTAAGACTCTGAAGAGTACAACAAGGCAAAATAAATTTTCTTCACGCAGAAAAACATTTATTTACACCGCTCAAGTACATGTTGCTGTACAAATTTAAGACAAAAATTAAATTTGCCTAACTTCTTTGCTTTTTTGTTCTGGCCTCCAATTTGAGCCAGGCCCATCTCCACCTGCACCTGATGCCTGCTTCAAACTGTGCCACATGAATAGCATCCTTTAATAATTTATTAAAATCATTGTCTGTTTCACTTCATTTTTCACTATTACCAACTTCAAAGGCTAATCGCAATTGGATCCTCCAGGAAAATATTAAGTACAATATTTTTCTGGTTTTATTGGGCATTTCTGAATTTGAAGTTAGTTCATTCTGTGCTGTGACATAATCCCTAACATCGCTCCGTCGCTTAATACATTTAACATTAACATCCGAAAACTAATTAGATAATTGTAGGCGCGTTTCCTAATTAATACTAGATGTACTAGCGGATCAGCTCTTGCCATCGATGTTACATGTGCTTCGCGGTTCCGTTGGGACCACAACCAGGGTCACGACCCGCAGCACCTCAGCGCGAAAATACAAAAGACCAGTGCAACAAATATGACACTTGCTGATCTGATGAGCAAAAATGTTACTTAAATGTAAGAGTACCAATAGAGGATGTCCGCTCCAGAGGTGGGTACAGTAGTCTAATATTGTACTCAAGTAAGAGTACTGTTACTTGACAATAATGTGACTCAACTAAAAGTAGTCCTCCAAAAAATTAGTTGAGTAAGAGTAAAAAGTACCCAGTGAAATAATTACAAGTACGGAGTAAATATGTAGTAACCTCTGATTTGTTTTTAACCACAGCATGAACATCATCCATCCATCCATCCATCCATCCATTTTCTGAGCCGCTTGTCCTCACTAGGGTCGCGGGCATGCTGGAGCCTATCCCAGCTATCATCGGGTAGGAGGCTGGGTACACCCTGAACTGGTTGCCAGCCAATCGCAGGGCACATACAAACAAACAACCATTCGCACTCACAGTCACACCTACGGGCAATTTAGAGTTGTCAATTAACCTACCACGCATGTTTTTTGGGATGTGGGAGGAAACCGGAGTGCCTGGAGAAAACCCACGCAGGCACGGGGAGAACATGCAAACTCCACGCAGGCCGGGCCGGGGATTGAACCACAGCATGAACATCAATAAAATAAAAATAACAAAATAAAATGTGAAAGTGCAAATTCTGATACCGTGTGTGTGTGTGTGTATGCACAGCCAAAACTACAACATCTGCAATTTACTGCTAGGTGTTTTCTCAAGTTATAAGTGGGCTGAAATAGCCACATTTGGGTAGACAGTGCCAGACAAATACTACAATACATGAAAGCTTTGTGTTCGTCTAAATGTAAACACGAGTAGCGAGCCGTTGCTTTCATGGTAACGACGACCTTCCCAACATGATGGCCACTTAGGCACGATGACCAGCCGGGCTGGCTTACCTAGTGTTAATACTTATGCCCGAAAAGCCCAACAGAAGACGTGTGAGGTCATGTGACTTTGTGTCATTTGATTGGTGTACTAGAATTAAACGTCACTAGCGCTTAAATTGGATTGGAGCAAACACCACCCAATGCGGAAGTCGAAGTCTCGTGCACGAAACAGTTGATAAATAAGCAATAATTGATGAATAAAAGTAGAGAACAACATTTAGATCATTGTAACGGAGTAAAAGTACAGTTACTTCTTAACAGCAGAAGCGGAGTGTTTTCTCTGGTCTCGTCAACTCCTGTGACTTATCCAAAGCAGGTCCCGAGTGCACAGGCGGAACCTCAGGCCGATGTGCTCACATATTAGTCCGCTGCGGAGTAATATTCAGAAATTACATCTGTGTGTAGATGGTGGATATGTGGAATGGATCTAGCTGCCAGCGTTCAAGGAGTACGAAACAGCCTATGACGACAGTGACAGACAACCCCACACCCAGGAAAAACTTAGCGGATCTGTACGATTCACGTAAATGGCCTATTTTGAGTTCAAAACGGTGAATTTCGCCAAAAGGCGACTGATTTGTATGTATGCTGGCCTGGTGAAACCAAAATATAACTTTTTGGCCTGAATTGCTACGTCATATCTGGAGAAGAAGAGGCACTGCTCATCACCTGGCTAACACCATCGCTACTGTTAAGCATTGTGGTGGAAGCATCATGCTGTGTGGCTGTTTTTCTCCTGCAGGAACTGGGCGACTAGTCCACACAGAGGGTAAGATGACAGTTGCAAAATGTAGAGAACTACTTCAAGAGAACTTGCTCCAGAGTGCTCTGGAACTCAGACTAGGGCGTTGATTCTTCTTCCAACATGACAATGACACAAAGCACACAGCCAAGACAACAAAGGAGTGGCTTCAGGAGCACCCTGTGGATGTCCTTGAGTGGCCCAGCCAGAGCCCGGACTTGAATCCAATCGAACATCTCTGGAAAGACCTAAAAATGACTGCCCACCGACGCTGCCCATCCAACCTGGCTGACCTTGAAAGGATCTGCAGAGAGGAATGGGAGAAAAGGCCCCAAAACAGGTGTGCCAAGCTCGTAGAGACAAACCCAAGAAGACTTGAGGCTGTGATTGCTGCCAAAGGTGCTTCAACAAAATATTAAGCCGAGGGTGTGAATACTTATGTACCTATTATGTTTAAATGTTTACATTTTCATTAAATTTGCTCAACTGTCTGAAAATGTTTTTACTTTGTCAATATGGGATATTTTATGTAGACTTTTTTTTTTTTTAAAGAAAACTACTCAAATCAGCTTTAGAATAAGATGTGAATACTTTCTGGTGCCACTGTATGTAACAGTTTACACTTCTTGCGCTGTCGACCCCACCTGGGGTTCTATCGAAAACTGCCACCACGTCATGCATTGGGAGATGAGTGCGCTGACCGCTGAGCTAAAAACCTATGCCAAGGTCTCTTAATATAAAATGGGTACGCAAAGAATTCAGACCCCCTTAAATTTTACACTCACTTTACATTTACACTTTACATTGCAGCCACTTGCTAAAATCATTTAAGGTAATTAAAAAAGAAAACCTGAAATATCAGACAGCCATATGTATTCAGACCCTTTGCTGTGACACTCATATTTAACTTGGGTGCTGTCCATTTCTTCTGATCATCCTTGAGATGGTTCTACACCTTCATTGGCGTCCAGCTGTGTTTGATTATACTGATTGGACTTGATTAAGAAAGCCACATCCCTGTCTATAAAAGACCTTACAGCTCACAGTGCATGTCAGAGCAAATAAGAATCATGAGGTCAAAGGAACTGCCTGATGAGCTCAGGGACCGAAGTGTGGCAAGGCACAGATCTGGCCATGGTTACAAAAAAAAATTACGCTGCACTTAAGGTTCCTAAGAGCACAGTGGCCTCCCTTTTCCTTAAATAGGCTTTATGCCAGAGCCCGCATGGAGTTTGCTAAAAAAAAACAACTGAAGGACTCCAAGATGGTGAGAAATAAGATTCTCTGGTCTGATGAGATCAAGATAGAACTTCCATCCATCCATTTTCTGAGCCGCTTCTCCTCACTAGGGTCGCGGGCGTGCTGGAGCCTATCCCAGCTGTCATCGGGCAGGAGGCAGGGTACACCCTGAACTGGTTGCCAGCCAATCGCAGGGCACATAGAAACAAACAACCATTCGCACTCACAGTCATGCCTACGGGCAATTTAGAGTCTCCAATTAATGCATGTTTTTGGGATGTGGGAGGAAACTGGAGTTCCCGGAGAAAACCCACGCAGGCACAGGGAGAACATGCAAACTCCACACAGGCGGGGCCGGGGATTGAACCCGGGTCCTCAGAACTTTTTCTGTCAATATGGGGTGCTGTGTGTACATTAATGAGGAAAAAAATGAACTTAAATGATTTTAGCAAATGGCTGCAATATAACAAAGAGTGAAAAATTTAAGGGGGTCTGAATACTTTCCGTACCCAATGTACATCCACAAAGCTATCTTGCTACTGTTACACATGCAGGGCCAATGCCTTCCCGCATTAGTACGCAACTTTGGAGTGCCATGAATCCTGACTAGGGATGGGAATCGAGAACCGGTGCCAAAGTTAACGATTCCTTGGAATTTCCAAAACAGTTATCGATTCTAGTAGGAGAGAATGATGTAATCGCGCACCTTATGCAGTTTACACAACTTGTGGACCAGCTAACATTCATAGGATGATTGGCCTGCAAGTGGTATTAATAGGCTATATCACACTAACCATTCTAAGGGTACCAGATTGCCACCAAAAGCAGCAGTAATTAAATGATAAAACCAACACCAATTTAACGATACACTACTAAAAAGATGTCGTTATAAACGCTCACCACATTAATGCTTCTATTTGCACCTGTACATTAGCATGCGCATTTATCAGCAAAATTAAATAAAAATCGCTTAACAGATTTCCAAAGAAATTTGAGGAGAGGTGGGGCATGGGTGACAGAAAAAAACAGAGGGCCTGCCTGTCTAGTGTATTATAGCATATTCAGTCATTTTGGCAAACTTTACGGTTTTACTCAAACATTGTCGTGGAACACCATACTCACCCACAAGGTGAAGCGTCTGGATTTTTGCAGTAACGGGGATGATTAGTTTATTCTCAGCAGGAATTGGGAACGCCCCATTACGATTACGGAACTTCCCAAGTATGTGAACCTGTGGCATGTAGTTCCAAATGGCTTCCACCAGTTCAAGGTGGGATGTCTCAACACCCTGAAATACAGTTAAACATAACACCTTTATTTTTTAAAATTTAGAACAGCACAACTTTTGTACCCATACAGTCAGGTCCATAAATATTGGGAAGTCAACACAATTCTCATCTGCTTGGCCCTAAAACCACCATAGTGGATTTGAAATGAAACAAACAAGATGTGCTTTAACTGCAGACTTTCAGCTTCATTCAGGTGAACGGTGTAGGAATTACAACAGCTTGTTGTGCAGCTTATATATGCCTCCCACTTTTTAAGGGACAAAAAGTAATGGGATAAATTAACAAATCATAAATCAAAATTACACCTTTTAATACTTTGCTGCATATCCTTTGCAGTCAATTACACCCTTAAGTCTGTAACGCAGACATTACCAGACACTCAACTGCATCCCTGGTGATGCTCTGCCAGGCCTCTACTGCAACTGTCTTCAGTTCTTGCTTGTTCTTGGGGCATTTTCCTTCCATTTTTGTCCTCAGCAAGTGAAATGCGGATTCAGGTCAGGTGATTGAGTTTGGCCATTGCATAACATTACACTTCTTCGCCTTAAAAAACTCTTCGGTTGCATTCGCAGTATGCTTCGGGTTACTGTCTATCTGCACTGTGAAGCGTCCTCCAATGAGCTGTGAAGCATTTGACTGAGTATGAGCAGATATTGCCAGAAACAAATTCATCTTGATGCTTTTGTCAGCAGTCAAATTATCAATAAATACAAGGGAATATCTTTGTTGTCGGCATCAGCGACGCTTATGTGTTGTGTCAGAAAGGTTCCAGGACTGGTGTCACAAAAGATACACTTCGTATCCAAACCACAACCTAGTAATCCCCCTGGAGTCCAACACACTTTCCCAGCCTTCTCTGACACGCCTTCATGCACTCCTGAAAGCAACTCCTTCGGCGTCACAGTCATCTGGATGTTGTCCACGTCTTGAAAACGGGTCCATTGATGATGCCCTTGATCTTTGGAGAGAGGGAAAAAAAGGAGCCAGGTAGGATAAGTAGGACGGTTGCTCCAGCACGGGAATATTCTTCTTGGCCAGGTACTGTCAGATGCTCAGGGCATTGTGAGCATGTGCATTGTCATGATAAAACAGCCACGAGTTGACCTGGCCCAACTTTTCTTGCGAACTGTTTACAAAGCCAACGCTGCATTATCTGTTTGTAAACGTGCTGGTTGATCGTTTGGCCCACATTGAAGGGAAAACGTAGTTTGGGTTTGAAATATAGCGTTTGTGACACCAGTCCTGGGAGTTTTATGACACTTACACGGTGAGGAACAATTGAAATTCTGTATTTTGGAGGTCATCTTTTTCCATTTGTGGAAACCCCTATGGGTTGGGCTCAAAATGCTGCGTAGGACATGCCAAGACACATGTTCACAATACATCCTCTATGGCTAATAATGACTGGGTGAATGGCCGTAGAGTTACAGCCAATTTGCTCTAACCCAAAGACAGACAATGGGAGATGTTTTTCCACTGATTTTAATCAAAACTTATTGACATGAATATGTCCTGCCCTTAAGACTCATTTCGAACTTTAGTAATTATATTTCAAAATTCCAAAAGGAAATTTTACCCGATCCGTTTATGTAAATTAGAGCTTGGCAGCGGCCCCAGAAGTAGGGGTCAGTCACAGTCATACACTATATACTGACCAGCAGACTGGGACACGCTTGTAGTGCCTCCACGACACCGGGTATACTGAACGCCTCATAACCTCGGACTCGTCTCCTCTCGAGGTATCGGGGGTGGAGGCCATATAGCTGCTCCAAGTCAGGCATCTTCTTCAAAAGGAGCAAGAAGCTGCTATCTGTAAAACCTGAAGCAGAAAACACAATAAAAAGAATCTAAATATTTTCTCAAGCTGCTTGTCTGTTTAGTAATACCTACTGAACTTTACAAGAGGACAACTAACAAAGGATTCTGGATGAACAGTTTGAAATATCAGGCCCATTAAAGTTTCATTCGTTGGAAATTTTTTTGGTTTGATGAGTTCATGTCCGGCGGCACAGTGAAGACTGGTTAGCACATCCGCCTCACAGTTCTGAGGACCAGGGTTCAAATCCCAGCCCCGCCTGTGATGAATTTGCATGTTCTCCCCATGCTTGCGTGGGTTTTCTCCAGGTATTCCGGTTTCCTCCCACATCCCAAAAACATGCGCGGTATGTTAATTGAAGACTTTAAATTGGATACAAGCGGCCGAAATGAGTTTCCTCCGCAGGATGTCAGGGCTCTCCCTTAGAGATTGGGTGATAAGATCAGTCATCCGGGAGGATCTCAGAGTAGAGCCGCTGCTCCTCCACATCGAGAGGAGCCAGATGAGGTGGCTGGGGCATCTGATTCGGATGCCTCCCAGACACCTCCCCGGTGAGGTGTTCCGGGCACGTCCCACCAGGAGGAGACCCCGGGGACCACCCAGGACACACTGGAGAGACTACGTCTTTCGGCTAGCCTGGGAACGCCTCGGGATTCCCCCGGAAGAGCTGGATGAAGTGGCTGGGGAGAGGGAAGTCTGGGCATCCCTGCTAAAGCTACAGCCCCCGCGACCCGACCTCGGAGAAGCGGTAGAAAATGGATGGATGCATGGAAGTAAAACTTGCACATATAAACCATTTGACGTGATGAAACAGAATACAGGGGCAGCTATCAGCTGTCAGTGAAGTCAACTCTCAGTCAACTGGGTGAGTTACACAATAAAATAAAAGGTAAAACAGTTAAATAACTATTTTAACAATGCTATATTTAACTTTTAGCTGAAACATTAATTAATGAATATAAAGTCAATTGGGTTAGTTCCACACACATTGCCTTTTAGTTCATAGGTCTGATATTGACAATGGTTATAAAGAACCTCGAGTCAAATGTTCATTTTAGTCCATGCTGCGGGCTGCTAAGAAAATGGATGTTCATAATTTGGACACTCTTTATTTAAACCATGCAAACTTTTTCGACCCAGCCCCATAAAAGAATTGGAATCGAGAATAGTTTGGAATCGGAATCGAACTAAGGAATCGGAACCGGAATCGCTCAAATTCAAACGATGCCCAACCTTAGTTATTAATAAACTATGTTTTTTTGGTTCATTTTGTAATTTGATTATTGCTCAACATTTTAGGGATGTTTTGTTTTGTGCACAATTGCAGAAAGCACAAGCCTACAGCTAAGAAAGGCCAGGGAAGGATGGCTTTGTTGAGTTTGAGTGAAAACTCTGCAAGAAAATTTAACACTTGTTACTTCTTTTGATTTGTTACCTACCAGATTTCTTGTTGAAGTAAGCAATTATATTTTTATTGAAATGTCCTTTAAGTTATTATGAAGTGTTAGACACTACAGTTTACATTAATTTATTGGTAGTTATTTAAGTTAGCGATTGTAATTTTTTATTAAATTTATGTTATTCAGTGTTTGTTTAAACTCAACATTAATTTCTATCCATTTTCTGAACCGCTTTTCCTCACTAGGGTCGCGGCGTGCTGGAGCCTATCCCAGTTATCATCGGGCAGGAGGCGGGGTACACCCTGCCAGCCAATCGCAGGGCACATTCTCTTCCAATCTGGAGTTGCCCACGGTGAGAGGCGGCGAGCAGGTGAGGGTACACTTATTGCCCCCCGGCTCGGCGCATGTACATTGGGGTTCACCCCGGTGGACGAGATGGTAGCCTCCCTCCGCCTTGACTGTTGTTTGTGCTGATGCACCAAACAGCAGTTCAGAGTACCCACCCTTTTTGGAGTCCTGAGAGGGGGTGCTGGTGCCCCCCTGATCAGAACCCGAGCGGTTTTCTGTTATTGTACTTCTGTGCTCATCACAGATTATCCATAACGGACACCATGCTCAAGCATAAGGGTCTCCACATGTGCACCTGGCACCAGGACACCCTAGGTCGCAGTTTGATGATTGACTTTGTGGTCGTGTCATCGGACTCGCGACCACGTCTTGGACACTCTGGTGAAGAGAGGGGCGGACTTGTCAACTGATCACCACCTGGTGGTGAGTTGGCTCCGATGGTGGGGGAAGATGCAGGTCCGACCTGGCAGGCCCAAACGTATTGTGAGGGTCTGCGGGGAACGTCTGGCAGAATCCCCTGTCAAAAGGAGTTTCAACTCCCACCTCCAGCAGAACTTCACCCACATCCCAGGGGTGGTGGGGGACATTGAGTCCGAGTGGACCATGCCTCCATTGCTGAGGCGGCCAACCAGAGCTGTGGCCGTAAGGTGGTCGGTGCCTGACGTGGCGCCAATCCCCGAACCCGTTGGTGGACACCAGCGGTGAGGGATGCCGTCAAGCTGAAGGAGGAGTCTTAGCGGGTCTTTTTGGCCTGTGGGACTCTTGAGGCAGCTGATGGGCACCGGGTGGCCAAGCGGAATGCAGCTTTGGTGGTCGCTGAGGCAAAAACTCGGGCATGGGAGGAGTTCGGTGAGGCCGTAGAGAATGACTTCGAGGAAATTCTGGTCCACCATCCGGCATCTCAGGAGGGGAAAGCAGTGCACCATCAACACTGTGTATAGTGGGGATGGGGCACTGCTGACCTCGACTCGGGACGTTGTGAGTCGGTGGGGAGAATACTTCAAAGACCTCCTCAATTCTAACCGTGTCCCTCAGGGAGTCCTGTGGGGTGCTTCGGGAGTATGGGGTACCAAACCCTCTGATACGGGGGGGTTTGGTACCCCACACTGGGCATCCCTGTATGCCCAGTGTCAGAGTTTTGGTCCGCATTGCCAGCAGTAAGACCGACTCGTTTCCGGTGAGGGTTGGACTCCGCCAAGGCTGGCCTTTGTCACCGATTCTGTTCATAACTTTTAAGGACAGAATATATATACGCAACCGAGGCGTAGAGGGGTCCGATTTGGTGTCCTCAGTATCGCATCTCTGGTTTTTGCAGATGATGTGGTTCTGTTGGCTTCATCAAGCTGTGATCTCCAACTCTCACTGGAGCGGTTCGCAGCAGAGTGTGAAGCGGCTGGGATGAAAATCAGCACCTCCAAATCTGAGACCATGATCCTCAGTCTGAAAAAGGTGGCGTACCCTCTCCAGGTCGGGGATGAGATCCTGCCCCAAGTGGAGGAGTTCAAATATCTTGTGGTCTTGTTCATGAGTGAGGACAGATGGAATTGAACGGGAGCTCGACGGGGGGATCGGTGCACCATCTGCAGTGATGCAGACTTTGTATCAGCCCGTTGTGGTGAAGAAGGACCGAAGCCGCAAGGCGAAGGTCTCAATTTACCGGTCGATCTATGTTCCTACCCTCACCTATGGTCACGAGCTGTGGGTCGTGACCGAAAGAACAAGATCCCGGATACAAGCGGCCATAATGAGCCACTCTCTCTCCCTTAGAGATCGGGTGAGAAGCTTGGTCGTCGACGAGTGGCTCAGGGTAGAGCCGCTGCTCCTCCACATTGAGAGGAGCCAGATGAGGTGGCTCGGGCATCTGATTAGGATGCCTCATGGACGCCTCCCTGGTGAGATGTTCCAGGTATGTCCCACCGGGAGGAGACCCCAGGGACGACCCAGGACACGCTGGAGAGACTCTGTCTGATCCCCGCTGAAGAGCTGGATAAAGTGGCGAGGGAGAGGGAAGTCTGGACTTCCCTGCTAAAGCTACTACCCCCACGACCCAACCTCGGATAAACGGAAGAAATGGATGGATGAATAAATCTGCAAATCTGGATGAATAAATCTGTTTTTTTACTGTCAATATGGGGGTGCGTTGTGTACATTGAGAAAAAAAATGAACTTAAATGAGTTTAGCAAATGGCTGCAATATAACAAAGAGTGAACAATTTAACGGGGTCTGATTACTTTCCGTACCCACTGTACTTCCTACTAAGCCACCCACTGGATAATAGAAATAATAGAAATCAAATGATGAATCTTTGTTGTCAATAGCTGTTAAAAAATCTCAACAGTCAGTTTTACCATTCCAATGAACATGCCTTTTATGCATGGTATGCACTTGGAGGGGCTTACCTGAGGGCATATATTCCCACCAGTGACCAGCACAAAGATCCACTACTTTGATCACTCGCAAGTAGAGGGTGACAGCTTCTCTGAGCTTTCTGGACAGACACTCCATGCATATGATGTCCTTCATTGGAAGGTACCTAGAAAATAAGGCATGTCTTTCAAATTCATGGCAATGATTGAGAAGGGTCCCAATTACAAACACTGCATAACCAAACCTAAAACGGCTGATCATTAGGCTCATCAGCCATCATTAATGATTTTCACTAAGTTTCATTTGTTAAATGCTACAATCTCGTCTACACCTCCATTTTTCTGTTGTTTCTAAAGGTCGCAGGCTTCTGTAAGAGGATTAGTAAATAGGATTCTTTGGTGTTTGACATTTCAAGCCTGTTAATATAATGTGCACGGTAGCCGACTGGTTAGAGCATCTGACTCACAGTTCTGAAGACCGGGGTTCAATCCCCGGCCCCGCCTGTGTGGAGTTTGCATGTTCTCCCCGTGCCTACGTGGGTTTTCTCCAGGCACTCCGGTTTCCTCCCACATCCCAAAATCATTCATGGTAGGTTAATTGAAGTCTCTAAATTGCCCCTAGGTGTGAAAGTGAGTGCGAATGGTTGTTTGTTTATGTGCGCCCTGCGATTGGCTAGAAATCAGTTCAGGGTGTACCCCGCCTCCTGCCCGATGATGGCTGGGATAGGCGATATACAATCCCCTCCAAAATTATTGAAACGGCAAGGTCAATTCCTTTGTTTTTGTTGTATACTGAAGACATTTGGGTTTCAAATCAAAAGATGAATATGAGCCAAAAGTTCAGAATTCCATCTTTCATTTCATAGTATTTACATTGAGATGTGTTAAACCATACATGTCAAACTCAGGCCCGGGGGCCAAATTTGGCCCACGATGTAATTATATTTGGCCCACAAGACCATATCAAATGTGTATTAGAGCTGGCCGGGCAGTATATAGCACATGCGCCACTAATATTGCAAATCCCAGAATGCTTTGCTAGTGTGTTGGGCCATCAGTCTAGACAAGCGAGCGCCCCTTCCCTTTCTGTTGCAGATGTTAGCAAATATGCTACCAGTCTCCTAGAGCAAATTTACACTTCCACTTCCCAAAAATGGCCAAACGAAAGATGGAAAACGGTTAACTTCCAAGACAGGTGGGAGGCAGATTGTCTGTTCACTAAAGTAAAGTGTTTGTCGTGTGCGGAGCAATGTGGCTGTAACAAAGAATATAACATATTTGATTTTTTTTTTTTAATGGCCTTTATAGGCAGGGACTGTTAATAGTTTGAAGTTAGGATTTTTATTGAAGAAGATTCTTATTTTTGGGGGTTGTTTTGTTGTTGGCCTTTGAAAAAAGATCCATCCATCCATTTTCTGAGCCGCTTATCCTCACAGGGGTTGCAGGAGTGTGCTCAAGCCTATCCCAGCTATCATCGGGCAGGAGGCGGGGTACACCCTGAACTGGTTGCCAGCAAATCGCAGTGCACACATAAACAAACAACGATACACACTCACTTTCACACCTAGGGGAAATTTAGAGACTTCAATTAACCTACCATGCATGTTTTTTGGGATGTGGGAGGAAACCGTAGTGCCCGGAGAAAACCCACGCAGGTACAGGGAGAACATGCAAAATCCACACAGGTGGGGCCAGGGATTGAACCCCGGTCCTCAGACTGTGAGGTAGACGCTCTAACCAGTCGGGCACCGTGCCACCCTTTGAAAAATTATTTACATAAAAAAAGAAAGGTAGTTGGAGATTAGATAGATAGATAGATAGATAGATAGATAGATAGATAGATAGATAGATAGATAGATAGATAGATAGATAGATAGATAGATAGATAGATAGATAGATAGATAGATAGATAGATAGATAGATAGATAGATAGATAGATAGATAGATAGATAGATAGATAGATAGATAGATAGATAGATAGATAGATAGATAGATAGATAGATAGATAGATAGATAGATAGATAGATAGATAGATAGATAGATAGATAGATAGATAGATAGATAGATAGATAGATAGATAGATAGATAGATAGATAGATAAAAGAAGACTCCATGCATATGATGTCCTTCATTGGAAGGTACCTAGAAAATAAGGCATGTCTTTCAAATTCATGGCAATGATTGAGAAGGGTCCCAATTACAATTGCAGTGTACTTTGGGTCATTGTCTTGTTGCATGATGAAGCTTCTCCCAATTAGTTTGGATGCATTTTTCTTTAAATTACCAGACAAAATGGTTTGCCAACCTCCAACAGGGCAGGGGTGAAGGTATCACAATCCACTCTTCAAAGAAGACTTCGAGAGAAGAAATATAGAGGCCGTATCACAAGATGCAAACCACTCATCAGCAAAAAGAATCGGAAGGCCAGATTATATTTTGCAAAGAAGTACAGAGATGAGCGACATACGTCTTGGAACAAAGTTTTATGGACTGATGAGTCCAAGATTAACCTCTAACAAAGTGATGTAAAGGCCAATGTATGGAGAAAGAAAGGATCTGCTTATGATCCAAAACACAGAAGCTCATCTGTGAAGCATGGTGTAGGAAATGTCATGACTTGGGCTTGCATGGCTACTGCTGGAACGGGCTCACTAGTCTTTATTGATGACGTAACTCATGATGGTAGCAGCAGAATGAATTCTGAAGTCTACAGAACCATTTTGTCTGGCAATTTGCAGAAAAATCATCCAAACTAATCGGGACAAGCGTCAACGTGCAACAAGACAATGACCCAAAACACACTGCCAACACAACAAAGGACTTCTTCAGGGGGGAAAAGTGGAAGGTCTTCGACTGGCCAAGTCAATCACCGGACCGTAACCCAACAGAGCGGGCGGGCATTTTATCTCCTCGGGAGGAGACTGAAGGGAGAAACTCCCAGAAACAAACATTTACTGAAAGAGGCTGCAGAAAAAGGCATAGAAAAGCATTTCAAATGAAGAATGCAACAGTTTGGTGAAGTCAATGGGTCGCAGGCTCGATGCAGTTTTAGCAAGTAAGGGTTATGCCACCAAATATTAAATATTATTCACTTTAAGTTAATTTAATTATGTCTGTTCCAATACTTTTGCTCACTTGAAAAGTGGGTGGGTTTAAACAAAAAGGTGCTCTCCCCTGAGTTGTTTAACACATCTAGATGTAAATACCATAAAATGAAAGCTGGAATTCAGAACTTTTGTCTCATATTCATCTTTTGACCTGAAACCCAAATGTCTTCAGTAGACAACAAAAACAAAGGAATTAACCTTGCCGTTCCAATACTTTTGGAGGGGACTGTATTTATTTGCGGTAAAAGGGAAAATATTGTTGCCAAAATTTTGGATAATACAAACTCCGACACTTTAGTGGCGCGGATTAAAGCAACATTTGAAGAGAATTGTGCAAATTATGACAAGCATGAAAGTTGGTACAATTGCTCTCCAGAGACTTTCTGTCCGTGGGACCACTTGAAAATCCAAGATGGCAGCCATTTTTTCGAGATGGCTGCCAAATGACCCTCCAAAATCCCCTTTTCTATGTTATTGTGTGTACTTTTTCTAATATGATTTACATTGGTGACCAAAGCAACTTAGTCAACATTTTTTTCTTATCTTAGATGATAGAGATTTGATTTAAAATTCTAAGAAAAAATGTAGGGAACGTCCAGGCTCAGCAGCATGTCTTAAAAAGTTAAATGAAAACTTAAACAAATTAACAGTTCCATAAAGTTTTCCACAGTAAATAAAGTTTTCCAAAATTTCAATATAACTGAAAAATTTCTGTTTGAAGTTCAAACAAAAACAAAAAGTGCAGGGAGTTCCCAGGGTCAGCAGCATCTCTTACAAAGATAACTGAATTTGAAGTAAATAGTTCCCTGTAATTTGCCCATTTTAAATTGATCCCTTATTGGCTGTCTGATTTGTATAAAAGGCTGTTGCAGATATGCGTAAAAATACCGAATATCGGCGGCAATAATCAGCCAGGTCGATAATCGGTCTATCCCTGCCCTTTATAATGCAGCAGTCAGGAATATACAACATACGACAATAACTGTGCAATGTAAGTGACCAGGAACCCTACCTGAATATATGACAGAGAACTTCATGGGACAGTTCATTGATGTAGTCCTTCGGCTCAATGGGCCTCAAAGGAACACCCCCTCCACTGCTGCTGGCCCCCAAAGGTTGGAGTTTAGAGGCCTTCCTCCTTGGACCCATTGCTTCAGTGTTACTGGTAAGTCTCAAAGGCATCAAATTTCCTCCCTTCCACAGCCTGGAGATTATTTTTCAGGCATCACTCCAAGTTCTGATTAACAAATCACAGAACAATAAAAATGAATGGCTGAACGTGACACAGAGACAAAAGTACACTTGTTTTTTCCCTATTAAATAACATTTCAAAAAGTTATTAGTTACAGTAAAACAGATTCACAAAATGGACAACAAGATTGGCCCTGTTACAACGCATGGATTGATACTGACGCAAGTTATAAATGCTATAGAGAGATCGACTGCACATTTCCAGTTCCTAGGTGTAATGCCTGGTGTCCAATATTTACATCCATACAGTGTATATTGTTCTTGTTGCCACAAGGATTAACACGGAAGCATTTACGGTTCAATTGGCAATGTTCTCTTTGCAAAGGCCCTTTCAAGGAAAAAATATTAACACTGGTGAGGGATTAAAAGCATAAAAAGAAGAACCTCTAAAAACATATACAGTACTTTTCTTCACCTTTATTTATCCGGGTAAGGAGAATGAGAACAGATTGTCATTAGCAATTTGGTGAAATCATTCAATACAGTAAGTACTGTATTGTACATCATACGTTGGCAATTCACACAAGAGTTCCCTGTACAGCAGAGTTTCATGTTGTCGTGTTCATATTCCAAGAATTTGTTTAACTGATGTTTAAAAAAATACTAATAATAAAATATTCATTATTATATGGGTGGGGAAAAAACATTCCTTCGTATTTTCCTGATCAAAAATAAATACCAAAGCAATATTTAGTTAGTTGGAAACTACTGCTGAGTTGAAGATTCTCTAATTGTTGTTTACATCTTCATTTTGACTGCACACATGATTCTGCTAATTTGTCCGTCTTTTCATTATCTTCACAATAATTTTAGGGCGTATTTCAAGTCATGGAATGGGGTTGGCTCCCTTTGTTGAGTTCAAATATCACCAAATCACAGCAACAACACATTTTATATGTAGCTGGTTTAAAACTGTGCTTCTTTTACGTTGCTACATTGTTGTAATAATGTCTAAATAGTCTCAGGAATAAGTTCTGCGCTCTGTCTCAAATCGACATAAACGTATAGTTTCTGCAAATATATGTAAACAGCACAAAATAGCAGCTTGAGGGAGGTGTGGAGCCGTTTCGCCAATGTTTTACGGATGACGGATGAAGTGGGATACCGAAACCAAACGTAAACACATGTTCAAGCATAGCTGAGGTGTGCCTCAAACATCAAGTCAAGCTAGCTGAACCGACAAAGGACACTACATTAAACGCACACAGCATTTAAAGATCCATTTATAACGCGGGGAACAAAAGTAAACGGAGAATGTCCCTGTTTTCAATAACTGTCAGGGTAATTCAAGTTATCTGTCTATCAAAATCAACCTTGGTCTTTGTCAAAGCTAGCTTACGAGTTAGCATACCCACAGCTCAAATTGTACACACAGGCAAAAGCAGCTTGGCTCACCGGTGTCACGTTTGCATTATTTGGATGACATACCTGTTTTATTGCTATCCATCGCACGATTGTATTGCTGTTCAGTCATCGCGTGAGCATATCAGAGATGATCGTATCACTGGCTGATCGAGAGCAAGCCCAACTTAACTTCCCATGCGACTGTGGAGTGGACGGTTGTCATTTCCTGGATCTGGATCACTTGGGACCCATCACGCCCCTCCCCCCTTGTACGTAATTACATACTATACAGCGCTAAAGGGTCATTTTCATATAATTTGATCAATAATGGTAAATACATGGCCCACTGAAATTCATTTTGAAAATCAATACATTTTACTGATACGAGTATTTGAATTATTGGTAGTTGCTATCATTAAAAAGGTAAGGAAAAACATGTTCCTAAAGTAATATTTTGACACATGTAATGCCAAAATGTCTTTGTCGTTATGTGTCCCAAATGAAATTTCATGATTTTGCAACATATTTTCTGATGATCCTAATTACATTTTTAATATACGATTTTTCTCCGACTGGTTTTCCATGTAAACTAACACAAAAGCATTGTAGTGTCTTCAGAGTTCCTTTTTTACGGGGGTTCTTTTACAAATGGTCCTTCTATGTCAGTCAAGCTGTCATTACCATAAATTCCACTGAAGCCAAGGCTTATATTGTAAGGTTTATTTATATTGTCTACCCTTTTAACATAACATCAAAGAGTCACAACAGTGCAAAAGAAAATATTAGAGAATGAAACAAACAAACTAAAAGGTAAGTTGTAGCTCAAACTGGTCTTGGTTTAGGCAACATTGAAGTTCATACATAGATTTATCCATGCAAACATACATCCATATATATGCCCACTCATATTATTATATACTGTGTATACATGTGCACTTATCTAGACTTACATATACAGTACATATACTTGCATGTATAAACCAGCACACATCCATCGACATAAACACATGATTTTATCCCTAATTTTGCAATAATTATACTGACAATGAAATGACTTATACCACTGCTTTATAGTTATTTATAACCTTGCAATTATACATAGTACTTTTGAAAATTTTTGAGTTACACAGTTTCAATTCACAATCAAAATTGTTCCACAGATTAACTCCTTGAACTGTGATAGTGGGTACGGAAAGTATTCAGACCCCCTTTAACTTTTCACTCTTTGTTATATTCCAGGCGGCACGGTGAACGACTGGTTAGAGCATCTGCCTCACAGTTCTGAGGACCGGGGTTCAATCCCCGGCCCCGCATGTGTTTACATGTTCTCCCCCGTGCATGCGTGGGTTTTCTCTGGGCACTCTGGTTTCCTCCCACGTCCCAAAAACATGCATGGTAGCTTAATTGACGACTCTAAAAATTGTCGGGAGGTGTGAATGTGAGTGCGAGTGGTTGTTTGTTTGTATGTGCCCTGCTATTGTACCCCGCCTCCTGCCCGATGATAGCTGCGATAGGCTCCAGCACGCCCGCGACCCTAGTGAGGAGAAGCGGCTCAGAAAATGGATGGCATGGATGTTATATTGCAGCCATTTGCTAAAATTAGTTCATAAAAAAAAGTTGATTGAAAAAGAAAAACTGAAATAATTACTGCCATAAGTATTCAGACCATTTGCTGTGACACTCATATTTAACTTTTTTTAACTTCTAATCATCCTTGAGATGGTTCTACACCTTCATTGGAGTCCAGCTGTGTTTGATTATACTGATTGGACTTGATTAGGAAAGCCACACACCTGTCTATATAAGACCTTATACCTCACAGTGCATGTCAGAGCAAATGAGAATCATGAGGTCAAAAGAACTGCCTGAAGAGCTCAGAGACAGAATTGTGGCAAGGCACAGATCTGGCCAAGGTTAGAAAACATTTTGGCTGCACTTAAGGTTCGTAAGAGCACAGTGGCCTCCATAATCCTTAAATGGAAAACGTTTGGGACGACCAGAACCCTTCCTAGAGCTGGCCGTCCGGCCAAACTGAGCAATCAGGGGAGAAGAGCCTTAGTGAGAGAGGAAAAGAAGAACCCAAAGATCACTGTGGCTGAGCTCCAGAGATGCAGTCAGGAGATGGGAGAAAGTTCTAGAAAGTCAACCATCACTGCAGCTCTCCACCAGTCGAGGCTTTATGGCAGAGTGGCCCGACGGAAGCCTCTCCGCAGTGCAAGACATATGAAAGCCATCATGGAGTTTGTTAAAAAAAACACCTGGAGGACTCCAAGATGGTGAGAAATAAGATTCTTTGGTCTGATGAGACCAAGATAGAACTTTTTGGCCTTAATTCTAAGCGGTATGTGTGGAGAAAACCACGCACTGCTCATCACCTGTCCAATACATTCCCAACTGTGAAACATGGTGGTGGCAGCATCATGGTGTGGTGGTGTTTTTCAGCTGCAGGGACAGTACGACTGGTTGCAATCGAAGGAAAGATGAACGCGGCCAAGTACAGGGATACAGGACAAAAAACTTCTCCATAGGCCTCAGGACCTCAGACTGGGCTGAAGGTCCACCTTCCAACAACACAATGACCCTAACTAAGCACACAGCTAAAATAACGGAGTGGCTTCAGAACAACTCCGTGACTGTTCTTGAATGGCCCAGCCATAGCCCTGACTTAAACCCAATTGAGCATCTCTGGAGAGACGTGAAGATGGCTGTACACCAATGTTCACCATCCAACCTGACAAAACTGGAGAGGATCCCCAAATCCAGGTGTGAAAAACATCATTCCCAAAAAGACTCATGGCTGTATTAGCTCAAAAGGGTGCTTCTACTAAATACCGAGTAAAGGGTCTGAATACTTATGTCTGTGTGATATTTCAGTTTTTCTTTCTTAATAAATCTGAAAAAATATCAACAATTCCATTTTTCTGTCAATATGGGGTGCTGTGTGTACATTAATGAGGAAAAAATTAACTTAAATTATTTTAGCAAAGAGCTGCAATATAACAAAGAGTGAAAAATTTAAGGAGGTCTGAATACCTTCCCCACTGTACATCTGTTTCACATTTATTTAGTTTTCATAAACATAGATGTTCCTCTCATCATAATTACTGACTCTGCATTTGAAGAGCCTCTGAAGTCTGAATACAGTTGGGAAGCATCTTATTATTTACTTAAACTGAATGAACCGGGTCATAGAAGTTAAGAATATCTGATTTTATGAATAAATTATTGGTTGCTACACTAGAGGGATCTGTGATCTGAAGTGCCAGGATGTGGCAGCCATTTTGCATTCACATAATAGCAGACAGCAAAATAGATGGTGTTATTTCTGAGGTATGTATGAATTCATGAAAGTGTCAGAACAACTGCAAGTTTTGATCATTATTATGAATTTATAAAGACAAGAGTGTAATGGGTTTAATGAGTAGTTAAAATCATTTATGCACTTGTATCAGCAGAGTTTGAAGGGAAACATGTAAATTGTGCAATGCACGTTTGCTATTAAGCTGTTTATCTTTACCATGATGCACTTTCATCTTTACGTTTATGCAAGAAGTGTATTTTAGTTGACCACCAACATTTGGTCTTGCCATGAGTTCTTGCAACAAAGTTGTGACAAAATTTAAGTCATTATCATTATTTATGATTTTTCCCATATGTTTAAGAAATGTTGTTGTTCAGATCACAGTTGCATTGGACAGCCATGAAATTAGTGAATTTATTACCTGATTGTCTTTACTTTCATAAGCTAAATTTTTCAATCACCAATAACCTAAAATAGGACTTTAGGCATGGCTGTTTCGGCATGGAAGACATTTACACACACACACATACAAAATTATAATTACAAATAACATTTGTTTATGAGTTTCTTTACTGTTATTAATAGAATTATATGAAAATGACCATGTACGTAAAGGTCATGTTATGCAGTTTCATTGAAATTAAAAATCCAATCAAGAAGATCGTGGCAATGCATCCAACAACCACTAACAAACTAATTAGATTGACTCTGATTGGATGATCTCACCGATATGCGACCAATAGATTTAAGGGGATGAGAAAGGAGACCATGCTGGTACAGAAAAGGAGGAAGTAATTAGTTTTTACTATACAAGCTTTATTGATAAATTTGTCACATACATACAGTAAAAAGAAAACACTGCAGTAAGTACACAATATGATGAGTAATAAGCAAGGCAATACAAGCCAGGGGTACATTCAGTGCTGGGAATATTACTTTGGAAATGGTTACAATTAAAAGTTACCCTGCTGAAAATGTAATGGTAGAGTAACTATATCAATTACAGTACTTTCTGAAAGTAATATAACTAATACATTTGATTATATTCTGATTTTTTTTCCATAATTTTGAATGAATGCATCAAGAGGACCCTTGGTTGTTTCCTCTAAAAAGTAGATTAAAAACCATTGATTATTTTGAAATTAACCACACATTTTGTCTTTATACAAATAATAAACTGATAACAAAACACGATGAAATGTAAATACATAATAGATCATGTGTTTGTTGCATTTTACGTGTACAGCATGCGGAAAACCAACATACAGTGTTAGACATTTCATATTTTACTTACTGGCAACACTGTCGCCAGTAAGTTACTGTAAAAAAGAATTTGCTTAAAAAAGTGGGAGGTGAGTAGTTTGGATTCTGGAGTCATGCAGCACTTGATACAGCACACTGATACATTTGTTCAATAGTAGTTGATTAGGTCACCTGAATCAGGTGACACTGTGCAAAAGGAGCAATTGTCTCCTGTCTCTTTACCTTGACAATAAGCTACCTCGAGTGGAAACATACTCCTACTACCAAATCCACATGTATATAATAAAAGCATCAACAACAAGGCTTTTCTGCAATGGTGTCATATTGTTAGTGTAAGTATTTTTACATGAGAGTTTAATGATCATTCTCTTTCTTGTATAATCATATTTTCTTGCATGTGTCTGTTGTTATACACTGTACATGTTTTGTTATTTACACCGAAATGCTTAAACACTGTGGAGCCATGAATATTGCAATGCATGCTGGGAACATATATTACACTTAAGACATTGCTGTAAATTCTGCAGTTAGTTACCAAATTCAATGCAGCAAAATACTATAAAGTGATTATACTTCAACAGAATGGAGTTTTGACTGCTTCAAGAGATTTTGGTTGCTGTCGCAGACTCCAAACAGAAAAGTACTATAAAATTAATCATTATTATTTTAGTCACACAATAAAAATGCAAGCTTTTTTTGTCTTACAGAAGAAGTAGACCAAAGTGAACAACCACAATGAAGTTCACACTTGTATTAAACAACTCACCAAATAACAACTAACTTAATGTAAATCTGTACCGACATGGATGTCACTCTATCGCGCACAACCCACAGTCAGGGTTTCAAGAAAACAAAGTGCAACATAAATGTAGTGCAAGAGTTGAATAAGACACAGATTCAACGAAGTATGGGTAACATAAACACACATTCATATTACGTTAATCATGATCGTTCATTAACATTAAGAATTCATATCTTTATTACAGTAATAGTGCAATATTACATGGTGCAATGCATGCTGGGAGCCACACAGCTTCTGTTCCAAAGTACAGTCACTCTCTATGACATCAACCAAAATCCCACGATGCAGTGGAAACTGTAGCTAATTTTTGTATAATCATTTTATAATCAAGTATTTTACTGTATGGTATGTGTGTCCAATAGTGTACCATGTTGACCTATATGACAAATGTGCACAATTTAAACAATACTGTGTTATGTGACAACCCAGAAAAGTGAATGTTCTATAAAAAAAAGAGTCAGAAATTATAAACATGAAACTGTTCAAAAGACAATGTTCAAAAAGTAAAAATAAATAAATCAATAAATCTCTGCAACTAATTTTCAATGTCCAATCATTTATAACCTTTTAACTCAACTGTGCACTTTTTAATTGCCCTTATTTAACATTGCACTGTTGTGGAAGACTGGTCAAATGTGTATATGTGTGTTTTTAGCATATTTTGAGAGACTACGGCAGCACGGTGGCCAACTGGTTAGAGCGTCAGCCTCACAGTTCTGAGGCTTAAATCCCCGGCCCCGCCTGTGTGGAGTTTGCATGTTCTCCCCGTGCCTGCGTGGGTTTTCTCCGGGTACTCCGGTTTCCTCCCACATTCCAAAAAAAACCATGCATTAATTGGAGACTCTAAATTGCCCGTCGGTGTGACTGTGAGTGCGAATGGTTGGCAACCAGTTCAGGGTGTACCCCGCCTCCTGCCCGATGATAGCTGGGATAGGCTCCAGCGCGTCCGCGACCCTAGTGAGGAGAAGCGGCTCAGAAAATGGATGGATGGATGGATGTAATGTTTGAGAAAGTGGCAGAATGGCACATTACCAGAGAGAGCCAATCACAAGCGTTGGCTTTAGAAGGAGGAAGTGATATGACAAAAAAATGTGAGCTTTTGCGCTATTTCCAACTAAACTTCATATAACTAAAATTGTAATCATCACCCTCAAAAGCAACTGTAATTTAATTACACATTATCTGCCAGTGGCGGCACGGTGGACAACTGTTAAGCACATCAGCCTCACAGCTCTGAGGACCCCGGGTTCAAATCCAGCCTCGCCTGGGTGGAGTTTGCATGTTTTCCCCGTGCCTGCGTGGGTTTTCTCCGAGTACTCCTGTTTCCTCCTATATTCCAAAAACATGCATGTTAGGTTAATTGAAGACTCTAAATTGCCTGTAGGTGTGAATGTGAATGTGAATGGTTGTTTGTTTTTTGTGCCCTGCGATTGGCTGGCAACCAGTTCAGGGTGTTCTCGCCCGAAGATAGCTGGGATAGGCACCAGCACGCCCATGACCCGAGTGAGGAAAAGCAGTACAGAAAACGAATGAATGACCAAATTATCTCCCAGTAATGTTATGGATTACAATTACAGAAATTTTGTAATTAAATTACATCATCTTGTTACATTGGTTACTAGTAATTGGTTACTCCCCAACAATTAGTCATTAAACATTTATTTTAAAGTAGTTACACACATTGTTATTACAACCTTTTCATTAGTAGTCTGTAATTAACGTTAAACGTTGCTCAACATCATTCCAAAAAAAACAGATTTTATTGGTAATCTTATTTTTGGGCGCCACGGTGACCGACTGGTTAGAGCGTCAGCCTCACAGTTCTGAGGTGCGGGGTTCAATCCCCGTCCCCGCCTGTGTGGAGTTTGCATGTTCTCCCCGTGCCTGCGTGGGTTTTCTCCGGGCACTCCGGTTTCCTCCCACATCCCAAAAACATGCATTAATTGGAGACTCTAAATTGCCCGTAGGCATGACTGTGAGTGCGAATGGTTGTTTGTTTCTATGTGCCCTGCGATTGGCTGGCAACCAGTTCAGGGTGTACACCGCCTCCTGCCCGATGACAGCTGGGATAGGCTCCAGCATGCCCGCGACCCTAGTGAGGAGAAGCGACTCAGAAAATGGATGGATGAATGGATCTTATTATTGTGAATTTGCCAAAAGTCTGAGCAGGTTTAAGAGGAAATAACATTTATGTCACGCACTATAATTGAAGACTCTAAATTGCCCGTATGTGTGAATGTGAGTGCGAATGGTTGTTGTTTCTATGTGCCCTGCGATTTGCTGGCGACCAGTTCAGGGTGTACCCCGCCTCTCGCCCGAAGATAGCTGGGATAGGCTCCAGCACGCCCACGACACTAGTGAGGATAAGCGGTACAGAAAATGGATGGATGGACCATGAAATTATATAGATAAGATGCCTTTGTGTTGTACTAGGTATGAACAAACATTGACACGTCATCGCAACCAACACGGAAGTTCTTCCAGTACGAGTTAATTGACACGCTAAAAAAAAATCTAAAACAATTGAATGAGACCAATATTTGGCCCTGTACTTGGCCAATATTCGAGACCACTTACCGTAAACAATTAGCCTCACGTTTAAAAAAGAAATAGGCACTTAATTTTCTTTTTAAAAAGAATACGTGTCTTGTGGAAGAGCCTAATGATTTTCTGTGTGGCAACACAGAAAACCATTGGGACATAAATCCACTTACAAAACGGCAAACTCTGGGCAAAGTCACCGCTTTTAACAGTATGTAAGGGGGAAATGGAGACGCTGCGTAACTACTTGGTGCCCGAAAAACATGTGACGCCGATTGCACCAATAACCGAGCAGTGCGGTGAATTCAGAGAGTGTCTAGACTTACTGGTTTGAGTGAACCGAAAGATGGCGTTAATACAATACCAATCCCCTTAAACACCATAGAAGAAAAAGCAGAACACGAAGAAGAAAAACAACCAATAGAAAGTTGACAGGAGTCCGTTGGTGATACTGTCGCAGAATGTGTGGGAAACTTTTATTTTCCTTGTTTATCCTTTTTATATTCTACCATGACTCAATTGACGCACAGAAGAAAAAAGAGGTATTCAGATTTTTTTTCATCAATCTTTTGTGAGAAATGTTCATACAATATATGGGACAGTTTCATGTAATTTCTAACTTCTGGCTTTCTTCCTGTCTATTTAGCGGTTAAGCTAGCAGGGATCAGAATAAAGCTAACGTGTGGATTATGTATAATGAGGCGAGCCAGTTTATGTTGTGTTGTCAGTTGAGTTGCCTTTATATTATTGCTTCTTCGACCATATCAAAGACATTTATTTGAGGCTATGAAGTTCGGGTACATTTGTTACCAGTTAAGTAAGCCCCTAAACACAGTGGCCCCTAACACAGTGGGGAAAACAAATAAGTTGAATTGATTAAATTTTACTTTCAGATCTAACGGTAAAACGAGGGGGGAAAAGCTAAAAACATATTAAGTTTTTCAGTTAACATCGCTGTGTCAATCAAAATTGAGTTGCCTTGTTTGTAAAGGAACAATTTTTCATACGGTACTTGTACCGTATTGGATATCATAGTTCATAATTATGCAAAATTGAACATTATACACCACACTACAAAGGTAACTGATCAAAGGATTTTACCATATGTTTAAAATCTTTTGACGATATACAATACTGTATCCTTTTTGTATTTTTTATATTAGATGTGCTATACTTTTTGACCTGGACTCCAAAGCCGACCTGGACTCCAAAACCAAAACCTGTGTCTTCGATTGGTAGTCTGCAATATCAGTTTCTGTCTGTCTGTCTGCTCTGTGTAGACTCTCCTGTCAGAGAAAGTAACCCAGATGATGGAGTGGACCTCTAGGCGTTCAGTCATTCGAATGAACGGGGATAAATTTCGCCGCTTTGTAAAGGCTCCTCCCAGAAACTACTCAGTTGTCATCATGTTTACAGCATTGCAGCCACAAAGGCAGTGCGCCGTCTGTAGGTATGGAGAATGCAACTTAACATGACCTTCGTGAATACATTCTCCTTGTTTCAGGCATTTGTCAAGAAAACAATTCAATATTACTGCATGTGAAACTGTGAACAGTGATTTTTCACACACTGTAATGTTAACGCGATAGAAAATGGATAAATGGATGTAATTCAAATGCATGTTTTGTTTTCATTTTAGACAAGCAGATGAAGAGTTTCAAGTGTTGGCTAACTCCTGGCGTTATTCCTCTGCCTTCACAAACAAGGTCTTCTTTGCATCTGTCGATTTTGATGAAGGATCTGATGTCTTTCAGATGGTAAGACTAGAGATTGATAGGTTGTGAACTATGCTGTTTATCAGCCTTCCTCATGCCAGCTGTAGCTACTTGAAAATGTTATTATTTTTGTTGCAGCTTAATATGAACTCTGCCCCAACATTTCTCAATTTCCCTGCCAAAGGGAAGCCTCGTAAGTCTGATACCTACGAGCTCCAGGTCAAAGGCTTTGCAGCTGAGCAACTGGCGAGGTGGGTGGCAGACCGGACTAATGTGCAGGTATGTGTAAAACTTTAACATTGAAACTAATAGGGGGGGGAAAAAGAACTATGAACTGTGTCCATTTTTGGACCGGCGAACTTAGTATTATTTTGTATTATGAGCTATGAACTCAACTAGTTCATTTTTGAAACGTTGAATTGAAATTTAACGAGTTCGTTTAGAAAATGAACTTTCCCAACACTTTCCTGTATTATTTCACATCGCAATATGTATCGCAGTTTAAAAAAAATAAAAAAAGTTTTTGCAATATCGTGCAGCCCTAATATATGTATACAGTCCCGTTCAAAGGTATTGCAGCGGTAAGGTCAATTCCTTTGTTTTTGTTTCATACTGAAGACATTTGGGTTTCAGATCAAAAGATGACTATGAGACAAAAGCGTTTTTTTTTTTTTTGAGGCCATCCACTTTTCAAGTGAGCAAACATATTGGAACAGACATGATTAAATTAACTTAAAGTAAATAACATTTTATAGTGGGTATAACCCTTACTTGCAATAACTGCATCAAGCCAGCAGCCCATTGACTGCACCAGACTGTTGCATTCTTCATTAAAAATGCTTTTCCAGGCCTTTTTCTGCAGCCTCTTTCAGTTCTGGTTTGTTTCTGGGTGTTTATCCCTACAGACTCCTCCTCAGGAGATACAATCCATGCTCTATTGGGTTAAGGTCCCGTGATTGACTTGGCCAGTCTAAAACCTTCTGCTTTTTCCCCCTGATGAAGTCTTTTGTTGTGTTGGCAGTGTGTTTTGGGTCATTGTCTTGTTTCATGATGAAGCTTCTCCCCATTAGTTTGGATGCATATTTCTGTAAATTGCCAGACAAAATGGTTTTGTAGACTTCCGAATTCATTCTGCTTCTACCATCATGAGTAACATCATCAATAAAGACAAGTGAGCCCGTTCCAGAAGCAGCCATGCAAGCCCAAGCCATGACATTAACTTCACCATGCTTCACAGATGAGCTTGCGTCTTTTCATAAACATAATATCATAAGCATATCCTTTCTTTCTCCATACTTTCCATCACTTTGGTAAAGGTTAATCTTGTGCTCATCATTCCATAAAACTTTGTTCCAAAACCTATGTCGCTCATCTCTGTACTTCTTTGCAAAATATAATCTGGGCTTCCGATTCTTTTTGCTGTTGAGTGGTTTGCATCTTGTGGTATGTCCTAGCTCTGATCGATTTTCCCTCTTCTCTCAGCTTCAAAATGGTTTGCTTTTCTCCCATAGACAGCTCGCTGGTCTTCATGTTTGCTGAACAGCAAATGCAGTGTACACAGGTGAAACCTAAGGCCAAAAACAAGCACTATCTTATGTTTAAGAAGAAGAAGAAGAATCATCTTTTATTGTCATGAACATGCATGCATGCACACGAAATTTGTTCTCTGCATTTAACCCATCACAGTGAACACATACACATGTTAGTGGAACACACTGGAGCAGGGGGCAGCTGAAGAAACAATCAATCTAAAAGGCCACACCTGAGCAACTAGAAACACCCATCAGCCACATGTTGCAATACTTATGCTCACTTGAAAAGTGTGTGGCTTCAAAAAGAAGGTGCTCTGTCCTGAGTTGTTTAACACATCTAAATGTAAATACCATAAAGTACAAGCTGGAATTCTAAACTTTTGTCTCATATTCTTCTTTTGATCCGAAACCCAAATGTCTTCAGTATACAACAAAAACAAAGAAATTGACCTTGCCGTTTCAATACCTTTTGTAGGGGACTGTATACCATTGTCTTATTTGTCTGCTTTTTTATTCTGGCTTTTGTTTCAATGTTAAATGTTTGTTTTTAGATACGAGTCATTCGTCCTCCAAACTACGCTGGGCCTCTTCTTCTTGGCTTTCTCCTGGCTGTTATTGGTGGACTGGCATATCTACGAAGAAATAATTTGGAATTTCTCTTTAACAACAAAGTTTGGGCCATCTCAGCACTGGTAACTATGAATAGAACGCAATAAGAGCACAGACCTCTCCCAGGGCAAACTTGGACACCTTTATATATTGTGGGGATATTGTAGCAGTTTGCAGAATCCTGTTAACACACAAAAATCGGAGAAACAACTTGAACATGACGGGGGACCAGCGGCGAGTCTTCGTCGAGTACTTCGGTTGGGCTGAGGCTATGACCTAATTTTGGAAAGTACCCTTCTGTATTTGATCGAACTTTTAGACCTTGAAAAAGACCATTTGGTGGACGACCCAAAATAGGGCTAGCCTCGCCACTAATAATAATAATGCTACTGCTACTACTACTACTACTAATAATAATAATAATTTATTATTATTATTGTCTATTTTGTGAATACATTATAAAAGTGGTTTGATGTCAGAAAAGCACAGACCTTTTTTTAACAGTATGAGTCCAATAAGAGTATTTCATCTCAGAGGAAAATAATATTAACATTTTGGCTAGTCTTTAGCTCTATTAAAGAAGAAATAAGTTGTTTATAAGGTCAACTTTTGAGTTGAGTAATGGACAACACTGAAAATGTAGTAGATACAGTATAACAACTACACAAAAAAACCAAAGACAAACTCATTATCATACAATCATGTATTTTTTTAAGTCTCTCACTTACACCTGGTAAAAATAGCGTATGTCCATCTTTTGAAAAGCAGACATTTATAGAATATATATTTTTTATATCTCCATCCATCCATTTTCCGAACCGTTTATCCCAATAGGGTCCAGGCTGACTTTGGGCAGAGGCGGGGTACACCCTGAACTGGTCGCCAGTCAATTGCAGGGCACATACAAACAAACAACCATTCGCACTCACATTCACACCCATGGGCAATTTTGAGTGTTCAAATGACCTACCATGCATGTTTTTGGAATGTGGGAGGAAACCAGAGTACCCGGAGAAAACCCACACAGCCACAGGGAGAACAGGCAAACTCCACACTGGCGAGGCTGGATTTGAACCCGGCCCGGGGTCCTCAGAACTGTGAGGCAGATATGCTAACCAGGTGTCCCCACTGTGCCGCCATATATATACAGTGGGGGAAAAAATACATATATATACAGTGGGGCAAAAAATATTTAGTCAGTCACCAACAGTGCAAGTTCTCCACTTAAAAAGATGAGAGAGGCCTGTAATTTTCATCATAGGTATACCTTTCCTATGAGAGACAAAATGAGTGAAAAAATCCAGAAAATCACGTCTGATTTTAAAAGAATTTATTAGCCAGTTATGATGTAATATTTGTATTTGGTCAATAACAAAAGTTCATCTCAATACTTTATTATATACCCTTTGTTGGCAATGACAAGGTCAAACGTTTTTCTGTAAGTCTTCACAAGATTTTCACACACTGTTGCTGGTATTTTGTCCCATTCTGCCATGCAGATCTTCTCCAGAGCAGTGTTTTGGGGCTGTCGCTGGGCAACACAGACTTTAAAATCCCCCCCCCAAAGATTTTCTTTGGGGTTTAGATCTGGAGACTGGCTAGGGCACTCTAGGACCTTGAAATGCTTCTTACGAAGCCACTCCTTCGTTGCCCGGGCGGTATGTTTGTCATGCTGAAAGACCCAGCCACGTTTTATCTTCAATGCCCTTGATGATGAAAGGAGGTTTTCACTCAAAATCTCCCGATACATGCCCCCATTCATTCTTTCCTTAACATGGATCAGTCGCCCTGGTCCCTTTGCAGAAAAACAGCCCGATGCTTCACAGTAGGTATAATGTTCTTTGGATGCAACTCAGCATTTTTTCTCCTCCAAACACGACAAGTTGAGTTTTTACCAAAAAGTTCTATTTTGGTTTCATCTGACCATATGACATTCTCCCAATCCTCTTCTGGATCATCTAAATGCGCTCTTGCAAACTTCAGACGGGCCTGTACAAGTACTGGTTTAAGCAGGGGGACACGTCTGGCACTGCAGAGTCCCTGGCGGCATAGTGTGTTACTGATGGTAGCCTCTGTTACTTTGGTCCCAGCTCTCTGCAGGTCATTCACTAGGTGTGGTTCTGGGATTTTTGCTCACCGTTCTTGTGATCATTTTGACCCCACAGGGTGAGATCTTGCGTGGACCCCCAGATTGAGGGAGATTATCAGTGGTTTTGTATGTCTTCCATTTTCTAATAATTTCTCCCACAGTTGATTTATTCACACCAAGCTGCTTACCTATTGCAGATTCAGTCTTCCCAGCCTGGTGCAGGGCTACAGTTTTGTTCCTGATGTCCTTTGACAGCTCTTTGGTCTTGGCCATAGTGGAGTTTGGAGTGTGACTGTTTGAGGTTGTGGACAGGTGTCTTTTATACTGATAACGTGTTCAAACAGGTGCCATTAATACAGGTAATGAGTGGAGGACAGAGGAGCCTCTTAAAGAAGATGTTACAGGTCTGTGAGACCTTGTAGGTGACCAAATACTGTAATTTCTCGTGTATAATGCGCACCCATGTATAATACGCACCCACAAAGTTGACCCCAAAATTCTGGAAAACCCTTCTACCCATGTATAATGCATTTTTACAATGCATGATTTTGCTTCTACCTATATGATCAAAACATGATGTATTATCTGTATTTTGTTGGTTTTTTCAAAGAATTATTCTGAAGTTAAGCACTTTACTTGAACATGTAATAACATTCTTTTTTATTTACTTGCTCTTATTTTTAAATTCACAGCCCTACTTTTATTTAGTAAATTAGAAAACACAGTTGTGCTCATATGTTTGATCACCCAGGCAGAATTTGTAAGATGAAGAACCAGGCGAAACACACTTAATTTTATTTTAGTGGGATTCAAATTAAACGGTCAAGCATTTCAGAAACGCATTATCATTAAATAAAACATAACCATAAAGAAATTGATGGTTGTTGTTCAGTCATCAGTCATATTTAAAATAAATAAATAAATAAATAAATTTCACAAATTCTGCCAGGGTATGTAAACTTATGAGCACAACTGTACATATATTTAGTCATACGTACCCCTATCATATTGGAATGAGGCTACATCTTTTTCATAACCACTAGGTGGCGGTGGCATATGGGTCATTCCACTGTGTTGGTACACAATTTGTGACAGGTAAGAAAAATTTAAGAACTTGAATCATTTTGTTGAAAACACGTGAGCAAAATTTATTTGAAGTATACCAGTTGCATTTAGGGGTTCATGGGATAAAGACATATAGTTTACTTAATATGACCATTATTTGACCAGTGGTCGCTTGTAACACTGACTCTAGATATGAACATGGAAAGCTGTTTATTGTATGAAAACCTTGGGAATTTTTCACACAAATACTCTGGTTAGAGTAGGTTCACAAACCAATTTATGTCCAAATTGTTAATGCACCACAAAGTATCGAGTAACAAATTTACTTAGGGCAAAAATAGATGTGTGTAACATTAACTAAAAATACAACATGGAAAAAGAAGGACCTGATTACTAACAGGTGTAAGTGAATGAATTCAGCGGATATCAGAACTTAATAGAACTTAATAGGACTAGTGAATTTTTCAATATCAGTTTCCTTACTTCACAGTTAGACCATCAACTTGAAGCTTGAACGTTGACATGTTCCATCACTTGCCATTTTTAACTTCCAATTCAATCATTTGACCAACTATGTTTATCTAATTGCTTGTACGTGATAAACAATATAAAGTCAACATTTTAGATAATAGGGAACATTAAGGTTGTTTATATATTTTTTTTTTTTTCAGGTTTAACTGTTGCTATTTTTTTACTGCTAAAACCCTAGATTTACCTTTTCAGTGTTATGCAATGAATGTTTTTCTATTTGTGTAGCTGTAGCAAGAGATTAGAAACATACTTCTTGTTCTTCAGCTGAAGTGTACTCTTCTGTTGTAAGTGTTGTGAGCTTTGTAAAGGTAGACTACTTGTAAATAATAAAAATTTAGACCTGTGTGTAATTTTGACACCAACGGTCTTTGCCAGTGCCCATGTCATGTTACAAGCACCAGTAACAATCCACAGGGCAGCACACAACATTGACATTTTTATCAACAAAGTGAATCATATGTTTTGATCAAAGATAGTTAAAAAAATAGTTGACAGGAGGCCTTTATAATCGGAAACGAATCAAAATTTAATAATAAGGATTAAAGTATGCGCGTATCCCTTTTAGCAGATATTGGCGAAGTGGTTGCATGATTTTGCTGATATTTTTCACTCTGTGCCTATTTCCGTTAATGACTGCTAAAATGTCACACTTCGGTGCTGGTCAAAAACCACAAAAATGCGTTTGACATGGTTTATTGAAAAATAATTGGAGGTAGAAAATTCTTGATACAATATTATTTTTTATCTACATGTTGATACCTGATTACTGACGATACTGTTGTGTGTTAATATTTGATGCGTTTTAATTTATTTTGCCGTTAATAATTGGTTGTAACATTTCACCACATCCATGGAATGACCCATATTAGAATGAAAGTGTACACCTTTCTCATAATCACTAGGTGGCGATGGCATTTTGGAATGAAAGTGTACAGCTTTTTCATAACCTCTAGATGGTGGCATACATTTATAAAATGTGAAAGTTTTTTTCATTTTCCCCTATACCGATGTATAATGCGCACTATTGACTTTTGACAATTTTGGGGGGAGAAAAATGTGCGTTATACACGAGAAATGACGGTACTTATTTTCCACCATAATGTGCTAATAAATTCTTTAAAAATCAGACAATGTGATTTTCTGGATTTTTTTCCCCCTCATTTTGTCTCATAGGTGAGGTATACCTATGATGAAAATTACAGGCCTCATATTTTTAAGCGGGAGAACTTTCACAATTGGTGGCTGACTAAATACCTTTTTTCCCCACAGTGTGTGTGTGCGTGCACGTGTGTGTGTGTGTGTGTGTGTGTGTGTGTGTGTGAGAACCACCTGTGGTAGGAAAAGTGAATGTCAACTTATAGACAATGTTTTGTACCATATGTGCAAGTGGTTTTTTTTCTTTAAATTGTGACCTGAGCTGCTCAAAAAAGAAGACACAAAGTTTTAAAAGCAGGTAACTGCTAACTTTAGACGAGCTCTTAAAGAAGTACTATAATAAATAAATATAATATATTTTTAAGGAGCGGTTTTGCTAATCATTTCTTCATTTGAAGAGCAACTTTCTAATTTTGAGAAGCAATTTTTTTTAAGGTTAATCGCACAAGGACCCGACGCGTTTTATTCAACAATAAAAATATGACAGTAAAACGGGAGAGTTGAATGTAGGGCTGCAGCTATTGAATATTGTAGTACTTTCATCGAACCATAGTAAATTCCATCGAACCATTGAGTATTTGGATAAACTAGTTCTGCTTGGTATAAAGAGCAATAATGAATACAAAAGAGAAAAAAATATTTTCACTTAATAACATGACAAATTGGTTTCCATTTTCATATAAATAACAGTTTTTCTTTCTTCACATTTTACATAAAAGATAAAGCTTTTTAACAGCCTATGTGCATCTCAGGCAACTAGCATTTTGTGACATATTAATACATTGGGTTCATGGCTGTGCATTTATGAGTTGACACAAGCTGACTAGGAATATGACAAATATTCTTTGTACTACTACACATTTTGGAAGTGTTGAATTTGTTCAAACTAAAATGAAGAAACCTTCAGAGAAAACAATTATTTCCTTCATCTCACTTCACCAAAACCCATTTTATTTTTATTCCTAGCTGGACAATTTCTATGTTTTTCACCTGCATTACTCAAAGGTTTTGCCACTTCCAGACCCATGTGAGAATTGACTAATAGTAAGTATCGATTTGTGGGGAAAGGAAAAAAATAAATAAATTAAATTGACCAAATTTGGACAGAGGTTTGTGCCTGATATATACATATATATTATGGACTGTAATTTCTCATGTATAATGCACTTTTTTCCCCCAAAAACAATTGTCAAAAGTAAATAGTGCGCATTATACATAGGTATAGGAGAAAATGAAAGACTTTCACATTTTATAAATGTATGCCGCCATCTAGAGGTTATAAAAAGCTGTACACTTTCATTCTAATAAGCCACCGCCCGCTAGAGGTTATGAAAAAGTTGTACACTTTCATTCCAGTATGCCACCTAGTGGTTATGAAAAAGGTGCTGCCTACACTGTCATTCCATATGGTACATATGACTACATATATGTATAATTGTGCTCATAGGTTTACATACCCAGGCAAAATTTGTGAAATGTTTTTTTGTTTTTGTTTTTTTTAAATACGACTGATGACTGAACAACAACCATCATTAATTTGTATTGTAATCTTATGTTTAATGATAATGCTTTTCTGAAATGCTTGACAATTTAATTTGAATCCCATTAAAATAAAATTCAATGTTTTGCCTGGCGCTGCTGACCTCGACTCGGGACGTTGTGAGCCGGTGGGGAGAATACTTCGAAGACCTCCTCAAATCCACCGACACGCCTTCCCATGAGGGAACAGAGTCTGGGTTCTCTGAGGCGGGCTCTCCTATGTCTGGGGTTGAGGTCACCGAGGTGGTTAAAAAGCTCCTCGGTGGCAGGGCCCCGGGGGTGGATGAGATTCGCCCGGAGTTCTTCAAGGCTCTGGATGTTGTAGGGCTGTCCTGGTTGACACGCCTCTGCAACATCGCGTGGACATCGGGGACAGTGCCTCTGGATTGGCAGACTGGGGTGGTGGTCCCCCTTTTTAAGAAGTGGGACCGTAGGGTGTGTTCCAACAACAGGGGGATCGCACTCCTCAGCCTCCCTGGTAAGGTCTATTCAGGGGTGCTGGAGAGGAGGGTCCGTCGGGAAGTTGAATCCCAGATTCAGGAGGAGCAGTGTGGTTTTCGTCCTGGCCGTGGAACAGTGGACCAGCTCTTCACCCTTGGCAGGGTCCTTGAGGGTGCATGGGAGTTTGCCCAACCAGTCTACATGTGTTTTGTGGACTTGGAGAAGGCGTTCGACCGTGTCCCTCGGGTGGTCCTGTGGGGGGTGCTTCCGGAGTATGGGGTACCGAACCCCCTGATACGGGCTGTTCGGTCCCTGTACGACCGGAGTCAGAGTTTGGTCCGCATATCCGGCAGTAAGTCGGACTCGTTTCCGGTGAGGGTTGGACTCCGCCAAGGCTGCCCTTTGTCAGTTTTATGGACAGAATTTCTAGGCGCAGCTGAGGCGTAGAGGGGGTCTGGTTTGGTGGCCTCAGTATTGCATCTCTACTTTTTGCAGATGATGTTGTTCCGTTGGCTTCATCAAGCAGTGACCTCCAACTCTCATTGGAGCAGTTCGCAGCCGAGTGTGAAGCGGCTGGGATGAGAATCACCACTTCCAAATCTGAGACCATGGTCCTCAGTCGGAAAAGGGTGGCATGCCCTCTCCAGGTCCGGGATGAGATCCTGCCCCAAGTGGAGGAGTTCATATATCTTGGGATCTTGTTCACGAGTGAGGGAAGAATGGAACGGGAGATGGACAGGCGGATCGGTCCAGCGTCTGCAGTGATGCAGACTTTGTATCGATCCGTTGTGGTAAAGAAGGAGCTAAGCCGAAAGGCGAAGCTCTCGATTTACCGGTCGATCTACGTTCCTACACTCACCTATGGTCACGAGCTGTGGGTCGTGACCGAAAGAACGAGATCCCGGATACAAGCGGCCGAAATGAGTTTCCTCCGCAGGGTATCCGGGCTCTCCCTTAGAGATAGAGTGAGAAGCTCGGTCATCCGGGAGGATCTCAGAGTAGAGCCGTTGCTCCTTCACATCGAGAGGAGCCAGATGAGGTGGCTGGGGCATCTGATTCGGATGCCTCCCTGGTGAGGTGTTCCGGGCACGTCCCACCGGGAGGAGACCCAGGACACGCTGGAGAGACTACATCCTTCGGCTGGCCTGGGAACGCCTCGGGATCCCCCCGGAAGAGATGGATGAAGTGGCTGGGGAAAGGGAAGTCTGGGCGTCCCTGCTAAAGCTACTGCCCCCACGACCCGACCTCGGATAAGCGGTAGAAGATGGATGGATGGACGGATCTTTCGCCTGGCCCTTTGTTTTCTTTAAAGAATTGTACCCACCTTAGAAATTCTGCCTGGGTAATCAAACATATGATCACAACTGTGTGTTTTCTTATTTACGAAATAAAAGTAGGACTGTGAATTTCAAAAGAAGAGCAAGTAGATAAAAAAAAGAAATAATTCAAATAACGTGCTTAACTTCAGAATAATTCTTTGAAAAAACTAACACAATGCAGATAATACTTCCATTTGATCATATGGTAGAAGCAAAATCATGCATTGTAAAAGGGCATTATACATGGGTAGAAGGGTTTTCCAGAATTTTGAGGTCATCTTTAGGGGTGTGCATTTTATATATGGTTGCGCCTTATACAACCCCAATTCCAATGAAGTTGGGACGTTGTGTTAAACATAACAGAATACAATGATTTGAAAATCATGTTCAACCTATATTTAATTGAATACACTACAAAGACGATATTTAATGTTCAAACTGACAAACTTTATTGTTTTTAGCAAATAATCATTAATTTATAATTTTATGGCTGCAACACGTTCCAAAAAAGCTGGAGGACAGGTGGCAAAAAAAAACTGAGAAAGTTGAGGAATGCTCATCAAACACCTGTTTGGAACATCCCGCAGGTGAACAAGCTAATTTGGAACAGGTAGATGCCATGATTGGGTATAAAAGGAGCTTCCCTGAATTGCTCAGTCATTCACAAGCAAAGATGGGGTCGCGGTTCACCTCTTGTGAACAAGTGCGTGAGAAAATAGTCGAACAGTTCAAGGACAATGTTCCTCAACGTACAATTGCAAGGAATTTTGAGATTTCATCATTTCTTAGTAAAAGAGTGCAGGTACTAGACTGGCCTGCCTGCAGTCCAGACCTGTCTCCCATTGAAAAAGTGTGGCGCATTATGAAGCGTAAAATACGACAACGGAGACCCCGGACTGTTGAACAGCTGAAGCTGTACATCAAGCAAGAATGGGAAAGGATTCCACCTCCAAAGCTTCAACAATTAGTGTCTTCAGTACAAAAACGTTTCTTAAAAGAAAAGGTGATGTAACACAGTGGACTTTTTTTGGAACGTGGAGCAGCCATAAAATTCTAAGTTAATGATTATTTCCTAAAAAAAAAAAGTTAATCAGTTTGAACATTAAATATCTTGTCTTTGTAGTGTATTCAATTAAATATAGGTTGAACATGATTTGCAAATCATTGTATTCTGTTTTTATTTGTTTAACACAACATCCCAACTTCATTGGAATTGGGGTTATAAATGAGAAATTACGGTATATGCACAAAAATGGTATATGCACAAAAATGGACGGGGTCCAGAAAGGCCTGGATCAATATGAAAGATTTGTTGCTGCAATTTGTGGTGAAACTGCTATAATATGAAAAACAGTATGCCCGAGTTTACACGACTTTGAGCTTTGAGCACTGAACAGGCTGAATTTAAAATGTTTGTGTATTTCAGTGCTTTGTCCTGATCATGATCTCTGGCCAGATGTGGAATCACATCAGAGGTCCCCCATATGCACACAAGAACCCTAACACTGGCCAGATCGTAAGACCCCACAAACTACTTATAATTAATAATAATTCCTAATCTTAACCAATCCAGTATCAAGTAATTGTTTAAAGGATGTTGTCTTTTTTTCCAGAGTTATATCCACGGCAGTAGTCAGGCCCAATTTGTGGCTGAGACTCATATCGTCCTCCTCTTCAGTATCCTTCACCTGTGTGCATTCATTTTTACAGTTTGTAGTTATCATTTTCAAAAGTAGCAGCTTATTAAAACAATACAATTTCATGCTTTCAATAACTACATTAATATGTGAAACACAATGGAGGTTTGTATGTCTGCATGGCCCTCGTCAACCATTCCAGTTTGGAAAATGAATTGCCCACTCTTGGAATTCACTGACTAAACCTTGACCTCCAACCTGTCAGATGCTGCAGTTACCATGGGAATAGTGCTGTTGTGTGAGGCTGCTACCTCTGATGTAGACATTGGGAAAAGGAAGAGTATGTTTACGCTTCTTTTTGTTAACCAAAGCTTTTTGGTCTATTCAATTCCATTGTACTGTATAGTATGAAAGCACAACGCAACAGTTATCTCAAAGCTCTTTTTGTGCAAAACAAGTTAAGTGCTTCTCTCTCCCTCACTCCAGTTTGTGGGCTAACCTCCCTCTTCCCCCTTCTGCTTAGAATCTACAATCAACAAATCTAATGTTGGCTTATGTTTTTGCACTGTACTGTGTTTTTAAACATCCATAAATACATTAGTTTCATTTGTTTGTGTGTCAGTTATGTGTGTTGCAGGTATTGCTCTGGTGGTGCTGTTCTTCAGCTGGCTGCTGTCTATTTTCAGAGCAAAGTATCACGGATACCCATATAGGTAGGCATTTGTGTACAGTGCCGGGAGAAAGTATTTGCCCCCTTTTCAAATTCTTATTTATTTTATTTTATTTTTTTTATTTGTTTTTGCAGTTTCCCCACTTTAATGTTCAAGATCATCAAACATGTAAATGTCAGGCAAAGATAACACAAGTACCAGTAAACATACTGTAAACATCAGTTTTTATATGATTTTATTTATTAAGGAAAAATGTTTTTTTAACATGGATGCAAATCAGTCACCTTTTGGCAAAATCCGCCGTCGCTGACGTCATAGGCTGTTTCGTACTCCTTAAACGCTGGCAGCTAGAGCCATTCCACACATCCACAGACAGAGGTAATTGTGAATATTACTCCACGGTGGACTAATATGCGGCCTGAGTTTCCGCTTGTGCGCTCGGACCTGCTTTGGGTTAGTCACAGGAGTTGACGAGACCAGAAAAATAAACTTTCGCCGCTTCTGCTGTTAATAAGTATAATAATAATGGTACTTTTACTTCGTTACAATGATCTAAATGTCGCTCGCTACTTTTATTTATCAATTATTGCTTATTTATCAATTATTTCGTACGCGAGACTACGACTTCCGCATTGGGTGCTGTTTGCATCAATCCAATTTAAGCGCGAGTAAGGTTTAAGTCTAGTTCACCAATCAAACGACACGTCTTCCATTGGGCTTCCTGGACATAGGTATTCACACTCGATAAGCCTGCCCCGCCAATTGTTGTTCATACGTGGCGGCCATGTTGGGAAGGTCATCGTTACCATGAAGGTAACGGCGCTACTCTTGTTGCTACTCTTGTTTACATTTAGATGAACAAAAACAACAGCTTTACAGTACATGAGTAATAATTTCACTATGTACTTTTTACTCTAAAGTAATTATTTTGGAGGACTACTGTTTACTTGAGTCACATTATTGTCAAGTAACAGTACTCTTACTTAAGGGCAATGTTTGGCTACTCTACCCACCTCTGGAGCGGACATCATCTATTGCTCATGTTTTTTCTTGTTGATGTTGTTTTTTGTCACCTTTTTCATGCCTTTGGTGTTTGCATGTCTGATTCAAAGCTACCTTCCTCTGTGTGAAAAAGCCTAATAACCGGTTTGCCACCCTCCGCAGCAGCAACTGAAATCAAGTGTTTCATATAACTGGCAATGAGTCTTTCACATCTGTGGAGATATTTTGGCTCACTCTTCCTTGCAAATTTGGTTTGATTGAGAAACACTGGAGGGCTTTCGAGCATGAACGGTCTTTTCAAGGGCATGCCCCAGCATTTCAATTGAATTCAAGTCTGGACTTTGACAAAGCCACTCGAAAAACTTTTGTTTGTTTTTGTTTTTTTTAATTCAAAGTCAGAAGTTGACATGCTGGTGTGTTTTGGATGGTTGTCCTGCTGCAGAACCCAAGTGCACATCAACTTAAGGTCACAAACTGATGGTCGAACATTTTCCTTTTGGATTTTCTGGTAAAGAGCAGATTTCATAATGCCATCAATCACAGCAAGTCGTCCAGGTCCTGAAGGAGTAAAGTAGGCCCAGACCATCACACTACCACCACCGTGTTTGACTATTGGTATGGTGTTCTTTGTCTGAAATGTTAGATTTACGGCAGATGTAGTAACGAGACACAAAAAGACTTCAATCACGTCTGTCCATAGAATATCGTCCCAGAGGTCTTGGGAATCATTCAGATGTTTTTATTTATTTATTTATTTTTTGAGGGTGTCAAAAGACGAGCCTTTGTCTTTTTGGTCAGCAGTGATTTTCGCCTCCATGGATGCCATTGCCTCTCTTACTGTGTGTGTTGTGGTCAATGAAAAGTAACTCAGCTTTCCCAAAATTGTGATTAGCCAGCTAATTAATGTTTTAAGAAGGGGGGCCATTACTTTTTCACACAGGGCAAGGTAGCTTGGAATAGTTTTGTTTCTTATATAAATAAAATCCCCATTTTAACAACTGTATTCTGTTTACTTGGTTTATCTTTGTCTGATATTTACATTTGTTTGATGATCTTCAGGTGGGGAAACTGCAAAAAAAAAAGAAAAAAATTGAGAAGTGGGAAAATACTTATTCACGGCACTGTAGTTTTTACCTTCTACAAATGAGAGTTGAAGATATGTCCTTTGTACTAAACAGTATACTAAAACTCTCTTCCTTTACAGCTTCCTAATGAGTTAGGCCTGAACAGCACTCTTCCTGACCTTAAGTAGCCAAAGTGCCTCCATTATACATTTTATTTTTCATGGGAGCAATGTCACGGTGTTATTACTGTCAAAGCTGATTTCTTCTCTGATCGGATCTGTTGAGCCAAAGATGTTTTGTGTGTCCACTGTCCACGCACATACATACACTGTACATTAAAAACAAAAACTGACTGTTTTTGTCTGACTGAATCAATTGATAATGCCATTGATCATCACAGTTAATTATTTTGCATGCCTGATTTTCAAACTTTTGTAAAATGCTTTTCTAATTATAATTTTATTCAAAATTTGAGTTTGTCTAGAAAATGGAGACAAATTTATTTGAAATGTACAACTAAACAAGGCACGGTGGTCGACTGGTTAGAGTGTTTGCCACACAGTTCTAAGGACCGGCGTTCAATTCCCGGCCCCGCTTGTGTGGAGTTTGCATGTTCTCCTCGTGCCTGTGTGGGTTTTCTCCGGGCACTCCGGTTTCCTCCCACATCCCAAAAACATGCGTGGTAGGTTAACTGACGACTCTAAAAATTGCTTGGAGGTGTGAATGTGAGTGCGAATGCTTGTTTGTTTGTATGTGCCCTGCGATTGGCTGGCAACCAGTTCAGGGTGTACCGCGCCTCCTGCCCGTTAATAGCTTGGATAGGCTCCACCACACCCGCGACCCTAGTGAGGAGAAGCGGCTCAGAAAATGGATGGATGGATATAACTAAACAATAAAAACTATACTGAGGGAAGAACAGCAGATATAATTGTTTACAAGAACTATGGTTGTCTTCAAATGTTAAATTATTAACATGAATTACATTTTCTGTAACATAACTAATAAATAATAGAATGGTTTTCAATGTGTCAATATTTTTTTTGGGGGGGTGAGGTTTTCTATTACTTTGTACTCTGTGTCACACTGTAATAACTTTTACACTGACAAAAATTCAGAGCTGTTTTTTTTTTCACACGTTTTACATACACATGGAAAATTGCTCATAAGATCACTAGAATAACATGAAACTGACAAAAGTAAAAATAAATACAAATTTTCTGATATTTGACAAATTGAAATAAGGCAAGAGTTTTTATTTTTGTGCTCCCAACAGAATTACAGTGTACCTTTCTGACACCTGGCAGAAGATTTTGCTCCAGAATGCCTTGATATCTTGTGATTTCTTAAGTCTTTTGAAACCTTTATAGTCTTGAGATGTCTTTGCACCCAGTACAGGTTCAAGGCACGCAGTGCCAGATTCAGCAAAGCAGTCCTAGAACGTAATGGAGCCTGCTGTTTGTTTCACAGTTTGTACAGTGTATTTTCTTTGCACGCACGGGACATAGCATAGGCAAAATCATTCATACCCTGTTGTTGAATGAAAAAACCCTCATCATCACTAGAATAACTAGAAACTGATGAGACTGAAATTTGTGAAATACATAGTCACAAACAATGCTTTTGAGACAATGTTCTTGTGACGATTGTGGGTTTTGCCTTGCTGGGCCAAAAGCCACCACTTTTAAGCCATGGTCAGCCAGCTCCGCAAAATTTTGTTGGACACACAGATTAGCGTTAACAGTGGTCGTTTCTGATTAGCACACAGTAGATATAAAACACCATGTTCATTTTGTGGTAAAAAGAAATGAAGCCAAGGTAATTTTAACGACAGAAAAACCCATTAGAACAGTGTAACTTTGGTTTAGGGTGAATCAGGCAGTTTAAATTGTAACTAATAATTAATGCATGTGGTTTTTATTTCATGACATATAAGAAGAAAACACATTTACACTAAAACAAAACGAATGAAAAAAAGCAGAGGGAAGAACAAAATCTATTTTCTGCCCCTTTTTACAGAAAATATACATTTCATGTTCAAATTTCACTTTAGAACCTTTTTAAATCCCCAGTCTTCTAAATTATTTTTAACCTCTTCTACAGGCCACTGTCTTATTTAACTATATCGTAATTATTTAATACTCTTGATTTATTCATTCATTCATTTTCCGTATTGCTTATCTTCACATGCTGGACCCTATCCCAGCTATCTTCGGGCGAGAGGCGGGGTACACCCTTTACTGGTCGCCAGACAATCGCAGGCCACATATAAACAAGCATTCACACTCACATTCACACCTGCGGGCAATTTAGAGTCTTCAATTAACCTACAATGCCTGTTTTTGGGATGTGGGAGAAAACCGGAGTACCTTGATTTTATGAGCTTTCTAAATACAACTCCAATTCCAATGAAGTTGGGACCTTGTGTTAAACATAAATAAAAAAACAAATACAATGATTTGCAAATCATGTTCAACCTATATTTAATTGAATACACTACAAAGATGAGATATCTAATGTTCAAACTGATAAACTTCATTGTTTTTAGCAAATAATCATTAACTTAGAATTTTATGGCTGCAACACGTTCCAAAAAAGCTGGGACAGGGTCATGTTTACCACTGTGTTACATCACCTTTTCTTTTAACAACATTCAATAAACTCTTGGGAACTGAGGACACTAATTGTTGAAGCTTTGTAGGTGGAATTCTTTCCCATTCTTGCTTGATGTACAGCTTCAGCTGTTCAACAGTCCGTGGTCTCCCCTGTTGTATTTTACGCTTCATAATGCGCCACACATTTTCAATGGGAGACAGGTCTGGACTGCAGGCAGGCCAGTCTAGTACCTGCACTCTTTTACTAAGAAATGATGAAATCTCTAAATTCCTTGCAATTGTACGTTGAGGAACATTGTCCTTCAACTGTTCGACTATTTTCTCACGCACTTGTTCACAAGAGGTGAACCACCACCCCGTCTTTGCTTGTGAATGACTGAGCAATTCAGGGAAGCTCCTTTTATACCCAATCATGGCACCTACCTGTTCCCAATTAGCTTGTTCACCTGTGGGATGTTCCAAACAGGTGTTTGATGAGCATTCCTCAACTTTCTCAGTTTTTTATTGTCACCTGTCCTCCAGCTTTTTTGGAACGTGTTGCAGCCATAAAATTACAAATTAATGATTATTTGCTAAAAACAATAAAGTTTGTCAGTTTGAACATTAAATATTGTCTTTGTAGTGTATTCAATTAAATATAGGTTGAACATGATTTTCAAATCATTGTATTCTGTTATGTTTAACACAACGTCCCAACTTCATTGGAATTTTGGTTGAATAAGGCGCAACCATATATAAAAAAAAAAATAATGCACACCCCTAAAGTTGACCTCAAAATTCTGGAAAACCCCTCGACCTATGTATAATGCCCTTTTACAATGCATGATTTTGCTTCTACCATATGATCAAAACGAAGTATTATCTGTATTGTGTTAGTTTTTTCAAAGAATTATTCTGAAGTTAAGCACCTTATTTGAATTATTTCTTTTTTTATCTACTTGCTCTTCTTTTGAAATTCACAGCCCTACTTTTATTTCGTAAATAAGAAAACACACAGTTGTGCTCATATGTTTGATTACCCAGGCAGAATTTCTAAGGTGGGTACAATTCTTTAAAGAAAACAAAGGGCCAGCCGAAACATCTGTCCATCCATCCATCTTCTACCACTTATCAGAAGTCGGGTCGCGGGGTCAGTAGCTTTAGCAGGGACGCCCAGACTTCCCTTTCCCCAGCCACTTCATCCATCTCTTCCGGGGGGATCCCGAGGCGTTCCCAGGCCAGCCGAAGGATGTAGTCTCTCCAGCGTGTCCTGGGTCTCCTCCCGGTGGGACGTTCCCGGAACACCTCACCAGGGAGGCATCTGAATCAGATGCCCCAGCCACCTCATCTGGCTCCTCTCGATGTGAAGGAGCAACGGCTCTACTCTGAGATCCTCCCGGATGACCGAGCTTCTCACCCTATCTCTAAGGGAGAGCCCGATAATGAAAGATAATGAAATTCCGTAGATAATAAATTCCTTCCAATTGTACATTGAGGAACATTGTCCTTAAACTGTTCAACTATTTTCTCACTGATTTTCTTTCTGATAGCTGGGATAGGCTCCAGCACGCCCGCGACCTTTGTGAGGATTAGCGGCTCTGAAAATGGATGGATGGATGCATTTACAGTAGGTTGAGTATGGAGCTATTTCTTTTTTCTTTTGTGTAATTCATATGTGACTTCCAGTTAAGATGTTTATAAATCATGATCCTAAAGAAATGAAAGAGGAAAGGAAGTGTTGAACACTGGGCTTTATCCACAAGGGTGTTGAACTATTTTTTGTCACAGGCCACATTGTAGTTAGGGTTTCCCTTAGAGAGCCGTTAAGACTGAAATCATAAAAATATTTAATCAATTCATGATGATATTACATATGGCAAATTGATGGATAACTAGTAATGAAATCAGAAGTCAAGTTTGGTAAACTATTGTTTGAAGGTACTATAAAAATTGTTTTGGTAACAACCAATATCTCAACGCAATATCTCAATGTTATTTATTTATATCGTTACAGATTTTAGAATCTTGGAAGTTCATGCACATGATTTTGTGGGCCACATAAAATGATGTGGTGGCTGGATCTGGCCCCGGGGCCTTGAGTTTGACATCTGCTCTCGCACCTCGAGAGTTTGTCACAATTATAGGTTTTCAACATTTGACCAGTCGGGGGCAGCGATGCACGAAAAGTGCCCAGTCTGTCTGAAATCCAGAAAGAAGAAGAACCGACGCAGAGAAGAAGAACCTCATCAGGAAGTTGTGTAGCGTGGTTGACCGCTGTTGACGTGAACGTTTCAACTGGCCAAAATATGGAAAGTCCGGAGTTAACGTTCACTTTAGCCTACACAGTTTTCTCTCTGTGCTTCGTATTTACGCCCAATGAGTTTCGTTCGGCCGGGTTGACAATCCAAAACCTATTTTCGTCTTGGTTGGGAAGTGAAGACATGGATTTCATACAATACCACGTCAAGAGGAGTAGCACTACCCTACTGGTCCACTCTGCACTGCCACTCGGTACTGTTGAAATTACAACATCATATTGGGCTATAGGGCTATTAACTCCTTTTAGTTTTTTTTTTAAGTATAACTATACGTTCTTGGTAGGACACTGTGTTTAGGAACAGACCTGACATCAATTTCTGACCACCATTAAATACACTCGAGCATTTTGGTAACTCCCTCCCGGCTACCTGACATATAAACACTAAATGGACAAAATATACAGAATAATTAATCATTGCATCGGGGGATTCAGAACTGCTAGTTTTTTTTGTTAACTGGTCAGTCTTTAATTCTTAAATTTACTAAAACATGTTGGGGGAAATTCTACGCTTCATTATTACATCATATATAAATGCAGTAATCCCTCGTTTGTTGCGGGGGTAATGTTCCAAACCAACCCCGCATTAGACAAAATCAGCAAAGTCGCAGCCAAGTATTTGTTGTATTATTTATGTTTTGCATGTTTCATGCATGTGTTGTAATAGCAACATACAGTATCTGCATATAAGGTGGAAATATTTTTGTCCATTTGGGGTCGCCATCCTTACATAATACATTTAAGTATCTGTAACGTTGAATGTAGGCCTGTCGTGTCAAGTGAGCAAATGAGACTGTATAGTTGGCAGTCTGTTAACTGGCTTTAGCATTAGCCGCTGTGTGTGCAGAGTGACTGCGTCAGTTGAGGCAGTTGGCAAGAATGTGTAGTGTATTTTTTTACTGTTTGTTCAAGAAAGCGATTGAAAGATCATCAGCAGCTGTTTCCATCCTCCCTCCATCCTAACCACCTGTTATGGATAACAATTTGTTGTAATTAGCGGTGGCAGGCTATATTCAATAAACTAACTATGTTTACCTCATGTGCAGTTGTGTAGTTTAAGCAAGTTATACTTTGCAATAGGTACATTACACTTAAGCTTATTAATTAAGTGTGAAATGATTGCAAACTTTGGGCATGCTATGTGTTTTTCCACTCTTTCCGTCTGGCTCACACTTTTTGCTATGTGAGTCTGCAGTAACAGGCTGTAGAAAAATGATCACTGCAAAATCCCATGATGTAGCGAAGAATCCGCCATATACAGTGCTATGAAAAATGGTTAAGATCGTCAAACAAAATGTCGACAAATATACCACAAGCGAACGTAAAATGGTGATTTCATTTGAGGGGAATTTTTTTATTTTTTTTTGGAAAAAGTAATTACCCCCTTATTAACTCACTAATTATTTGTGGCTAATCAAAACTTTTGGTTAATTTTCATCAGACCCAAGACTGATGACCTCCAGACCTGTTCAATCAAGAATCTGTCCTGACAAAATCAAGTAGGACAAAAGATTTGTGTATATATATATATATATATATATATATATATATATATATATATATACATACATACATACATATATACATATATATATATACATATATACATATACATATATACATATATATATATACATATATATACACATACATATATATACACACACATATATATATATATATATATATATATATATATATATATATATATATACACACACACACACACATATATATATATACACACACATATATATATATATATATATATATATACACACACACACACACACACATATATACAGTTTGCATGTTCTCCCCGTGCCTGCGTGCCGTGCATCCATCCATTTTCTGAGCCGCTTCTCCTCACTAGGGTCGCGGGCGTCCATCCATCCATCCATTTTCTGAGCCGCTTCTCCTCACAAGGGTCGCGGGCGTGCTGGAGCCTATCCCAGCTGTCATCGGGCAGGAGGCGGGGTACACCCTGAACTGGTTGCCAGCCAATCGCAGGGCACATAGGAACAAACAACCATTCGCACTCACAGTCATGCCTACGGGCAATTTAGAGTCTCCAATTCATGCATGTTTTTGGGATGTGGGAGGAAACCGGAGTACCCGGAGAAAACCCACGCAGGCACGGGGAGAACATGCAAACTCCACACAGGCGGGGCCGGGGATTGAACCCAGGTCCTCAGAACTGTGAGGCTGACGCTCTAACCAGTCGTCCACCGTGCCGCCACATATATATATATATATAGATAGATAGATAGATATTATATATGTATTAATATTGGAACAGGAAGGTCAATTCCCAAGTTTTTGCTGAAGACATTTGGGTTTCAGATCAAAAGAACTTTCACAATTGGTGGCTGACTAAATACTTTTTTGCCCCACTGTATGGAGTTACGCTACTTATTATTGTAGTCCCCTGCAAAAGTATTGGCACGGCAAAGTCAATTTCTTTCTTTTTGTTGTGTACTGAAGACATTTCAGGGTTTCAGATCAAAACACGAACATGAGACAAAAGTTCAGAATTCCTGCTTTCATTTCATGGTATTTACATCTCGATGTGATAAACAACCCAGGACAGAGCACCTTTTGTTTGAAGCCAACCAGTTTTCAAGTGAGCAAAAGTATGAGAAAAGACATGATTAAAATAACTTAAAGTCAATAACATTTAATATTTGGTGGCATAACCCTTACTTGCAGTCACTGTGTCAAGCTTGCAACCCATTGACTTCACCAGACTGTTGCATTCTTCATTTGAAATGCTTTTCCAGGCTTTTACTGCAGCCTCTTTCAGTTCTTGTTTGTTTGAGGGTTTCTCCCTTCAGTCTCCTCCACAGGAGGTAAAATGCGTGCTCTATTGGGTTAACTTCTGGTGATTGACTTGGCCAGTATATGACCTTCCACTTTCCTCCCCAATTGAATTCCTTTGTTGTGTTGGCAGTGTGTTTTGAGTCATTGTCCTGTTGCATGATGAAGTTTCTCCCAATTAGGTTGGATGCATTTTTCTGTAAACTGCCAGACAAAATTGTTTTGTCAACTTGAGAATTCATTCATGTGTGTGTGTGTATGTATGTATGTATATATATTTATTATGAAAAATTATGTTTACTCTGTGCAGGTTACTTCATCGGGATGTGTATCGCTGCTCCGGAGAAACATCTGCAATACGTTCACCAGGTCAGACTGTCTTCTGAATATTTTATTAAAAAAATAAGAAATCCAGTGTGTGGTTCCATTGTGCTATACAAATAGCCAAAGTCCAAGCAATTTAAATTTGGCAGTTTGCAGCACGTCCGCGACCCAAGTGAGGATAAGTGTTATGGAAAATGAATGAGTGAATGTCTCTTATGCAGTCCATTTACAGTGTTTTGAGAAAAAACAACTTGTGGCAAAACAAGGTTATAGCTTTTACTTTAATTATCATAATAAACCAAGTGTGACCTGTTGCAATGTAAACATAGCTTTGATGATTAGCTTTGTGGAGATTTCTAGTGTTGTCCTGCTACCTATCGTTACAAGCTTGGAGACAACATCCAGTGTATCTTTTCAAGCAATCCTCTTTGAGGATGGTAGACATCTAAATGAATAAAAGGAACAGTCTGCTGTGGAAATGATATGAGAGTGGGACTTTCCAAGGTGATGCTGTGCATTTCAGAACTTATCTACAAGGCAACAGAAAAAGGCACATTGATTTGCAGTCAATATTCATTTTAGGTTTTGTGTGAAAATCATGTTTTGTTTGTTGTGTTCTTTGAATGAAGTCAATTTGTCTGCAGCTGATGCATTCATAAAATATAGACCTGCTGTAGCATGTTTTGAATTTGAAATAAATCTTTTTTTCAGGGAAGCACATATGAAACTTGCAGGATTCAGTACCTCCATCAAGGTTAAGAAACACCAATTTAGTGTCCTCAATTAACCTAGCATGCATGTTTTTGGAATGTGGGCGAAAACCATCACAACCACAGGGAGAACCTGCAAACTTGACGCAGGAAGGCTGGAGCCTGGATTTGAACCCCCATCCTCAGAACTGCGGGGCGGGTGTGCGAACTATTACTACCGCCTTGCCCAAACATATATTTGTCAAGTTTACCTTTATTTAACCAGGACAAAAAAAAGATCATCAACCACACACAGCAGTAGAAGTGCAACAATTAATCGATTAATCAAAAATTAATCAACTACTTTGTTAATCGAGTAATCGTTTTGAGCCATTGTTTAAATTAAAATTGTCCAAATCCTCTGATTTTAGCCTTTTAGCAGTAAATATTCTCAGATTTCTGTTGTCCTCAATGAAAGCAGACTTGTGTTTAATCAAAATTGAACACAGTGAAGCAATACAAGTAGACCGAAAAATAACAGTACTCGCACTCATACATTCTTTGTCCTCGGCGCTGAATGACTAACATTGTTAAATTGATGAGCTGAGAGAGGAGTTATGTCTCAATGAACAGTAGATCAGTTTTATACCTCCCCCACTTGGCCAAGGCCGGTACACCAGAGGAGCAGCACTTCTTCTTTTCGGCTTGTCCCGTTAGGGGTCGCCACAGCGCGTCATCCTTTTCCATGTAATCTCCTGCATCCTCCTCTCGAACACCAACTGCCATCATGTCTTCCCTCACGACATCCATCAACCTTCTCTTTGGTCTTCCTCTAGCTCTCTTGCCTGGCAACTCCATCTTCATCATCCTTCTACCAATATACTCACTATTTCTACTCTGGATGTGTCCAAACCATCGAAGTCTGCTCTCTCTAACTTTGTCTCCAAAACATCGAACCTTGGCTGTCCCTCTGATTAGCTCATTTGTAATTTTATCCAACCTGGTCATTCCGAGAGCGAACCTCAACATCATCATTTCCGCCACCTCCAAGTCTGCTTCCTGTTGTTTCTTCAGTGCCACTGTCTCTAATCCGTACATCATGACTGGCCTCACCACTGTTTTATAAACTTTGCCCTTCATCCTAGCAGAGACTCTTCTGTCACATAACACACCTGACACCTTCCTCCACCCGTCCCAACCTGCTTGGACCCGTTTCTTCACTTCCTGACCACACTCACCATTGCTCTGGACGGTAGACCCCAAGTATTTAAAGTCATCCACCCTTGCTATCACTTCTCCCTGTCGCCTCACTCTTCCCCCACCCCCCCTCTCATTCATGCACATATATTCTGTCTTACTTCGGCTAATCTTCATTCCTCTTCTTTCCATTGTATGCCTCCATCTTTCTAACTGTTCCTCCAGCTGCTCCCTGCTTTCACTGCAGATAACAATGTCATCTGCAAACATCATGGTCCACAGGGATTCCAGTCTAACCTCATCTGTCAGCCTATCCATCACCACTGCAAAAAGAAAGGGGCTCAGGGCTGATCCCTGATGCAGTCCCATGTCCACCTTAAATTTGTCTGTCACACCTACAGCACACCTCACCGCTGTTCTGCTGCCCTCATACATGTCCTGTATTATTCTAACATACTTCTCTGCCACTCCAGACTTCCGCATGCAGTACCACAGTTCCTCTCTGGGTACTCTGTCATAGGCTTTCTCTAGATCTACAAAGACACAATGTAGCTCCTTCTGACCTTCTCTGTACTTTTCCATCAACATCCTCAAGGCAAATAATGCATCTGTGGTACTCTTTTAGGCATGAAACCATACTGTTGCTCGCAAATACTCACTTCTGTCCTGAGTCTAGCCTCCACTACTCTTTCCCATAACTTCATTGTGTGGCTCATCAACTTTATTCCTCTATAGTTCCCACAGCTCTGCACATCACCTTTGTTCTTAAAAAATGGGCACCAGTACACTTTTCCTCCATTCCTCAGGCATCTTCTCACGCACTAGAATTCTATTGAAAAAGCTGGTCAAAAACTCCACAGCCACCTCTCCTAGATGCTTCCATACCTCCACAGGAATGTCATCAGGACCAGCTGCCTTTCCATTTATCATCCTCTTTAATGCCTTTCTAACTTGCCCCTTACTAATCATTGCCACTTCCTGGTCCACCACACTTGCCTCTTCTTTTCTCCCTTCTCTCCCTTTTTTCCTCATTCATCAACTCCTCGAAGTATTCTTTCCATCTAGCTAGCACACTGCTGGCACCAGTCAACATATTTCCATCTCTACCCTTAATCACCCTAACCTGCTGCACATCCTTCCCATCTCTATCCCTCTGTCTGGCCAGCCTGTATAGATCCTATTCTCCTTTAGTGTCCAATCTGCCATACATGTCATCATATGCCTCTTGTTTGGCCTTTGCCACCTCTACCTTTGCCCTGTGTCGCATCTCAATGTATTCCTTTCGCCTCTCCTCTGTCCTCTCAATGTCCCACTTCTTAGCTAACCTTTTTCCTTGTATGATTTCCTGTACTCTGTGGTTCCACCACCAAGTCTCCTTCTCGCCTTTCCTGCCAGAAGATACACCAAGTACTCTCCTGCCTGCCTCTCTGATCACCTTGGCTGCAGTGGTCCAGTCTTCTGGGAGCTCCTCCCGTCCACCGAGAGCCTGTCTCACCTCTTCCCGAAAAGCTGCACAACACTCGTCCTGTCTCAGCTTCCACCACATGGTTCTCTTCTCTGCCTTTGTCTTCCTAATCTTCCTCCCCACCACCAGAGTCATCTTACACATCACCATCCTATGCTGTCTAGCCACACTCTCCCCTACCACTACCTTACAGTCGGTAACCTCCTTCAGATTATATCGTCTGCACAAGATGTAATCCACCTGCGTGCTTCTACCTTCGCTCTTGTAGCTCACCCTATGTTCGTGCCTCTTCTGTAAAAAAGTGTTCACTACAGCCATTTGCATCCTTGTTGCAAAGTCTACCACTATCTGTCCCTCCGAGTTCCTTTCCTGGATGCCGTACTTACCCATCACTTCTTCATCACCCCTATTACCTTCACCAACATGTCCATTACAATCTGCACCAATTACGACTCTCTGTCTGTCTGGGATGCTCAGAACTACTTCGTCTAGCTCCTTCCAGAATTTCCTACCTGTGAATTTCCTACCTGTGGGGCATAGCCACTAATCACATTACACATAACACCCTCAATTTCAAGTTTCAGCCTCATCACTCGATCTGATACTCTTTTCACCTCCAAGACATTCTTAGCCAACTCTTCTTTTAAAATAACCCCGACTCCATTTCTCTTCCCATCTACACCATGGTAAAATAATTTAAACCCTGCCCCTAAACTTTTAGCCTAACTGCCTTTCCACCTGGTCTCCTGGACACACAATATATCAACCTTTCTCCTAATCATCATGTCAACCAACTCCCAAGATTTTCCTGTCATAGTCCCAACATTTAAAGTCCCCACATTCAGTTCTAGGCTCTGTGCTTTCCTCTTCTCTTTCTGCCGAAGAACCCGCTTTCCACCTCTTCTTCTTCTTTGACTTCGACCCACAGTAGCTGAATTTCCAACGGCGCCCTGCAGGTTGACGGCGCCGGTGGCGGACGTTGTTAACCCGGGCCACGACCGATCCGGTATGGAATTCTTTGGATGAACGCTCATATTTTATTTTAGCACAATGGCCATTAAATTGATCAGTGCGACAAAAATGGTTTAATTCTGTTTATCTCATGACTGTCTGTTTTTATAAAGAACAATACTCTGAGATAGGCACCAGCACTCTCGCGACCCTAGTGAGGATAAGTGCTACAGAAAATGGATGGAATATTATGGAGTGCTATGTTTCCTCATAAAAATACATCAAATTTTTGTTGTTTGGAAACTGACTAGGATTTGAAACTCTTTATGCTGATAATGTTTATGAACTGAAAGTATACAATTCTTCACCACACATCTTTTAATTTGTACAAAATGTTTGGGAAGAACTATATACATCATCTATGTTGTCATGTTGTGTCCCACTAGATGAGTGACAACTGGAGGGTGTTTGTTGTCCTCTCTGTGTGCCTCCTGTTGGCCAACTCTACACTCATCATCTACTGGTCCCGCAATCGCTGGCACAACCATCCTATCAGCAGAGCTCTGCAGGCCCATGTCCAACCTCCTCATTCTAACTGGGGTTCAGTGGCCAGCAGCATCAACACAGAGTTCAGACGCATAGACAAGTTTGCTACAGGGGCACCTGGAGCCAGAGTTATCATCACTGACAGCTGGGTGTTAAAGGTCTGTTTGCATATCTTTACTCGTGTAGCATGAAAGACAGATTTAAGATTAAAGTACCACTCTGAATGAAATAACGATCCCTGTATTTATGAAGTCTAATATTTGACCTAATTGCAGCACTCCTGGATACATTTCTCATTTGTGACAGGTCTGTTTGATGTCACTTCGCAGTCATACTATGTTGTATAATTTTTCATAGAATAGCTGAAAACGTACAATATCATGGTATATTATCGTGATATAAAATGGCCCATATCATGATATTTTTTTCAATATCCACCAGCTATATTTTTATTTATCTTGAATTATACTTTATTATATCAGTGGCATAAAAAACATCTACAATACTATATATTGTCTATTGTGATAGTTTTTGGGAAAATATATTCTCCAAAAAATGTTATCGTGACAAGGCCTATGCACAACCTACTTTCGCATTCCGCAACACGGGTAAAAGCAATTCGGCCTCGTACAAGTATAAATGGGGAAGAGGACCGCTTCAAAGCACCCGTAGGAACTTGAAATGTTTGTTGTGGACATGACGTCCACAATTTCCAAAAACAATTTTAAATGTGGACTCGTCGGACCACAGAACACTTTTCCACTTTGCATCTGTCCATCTTAGATGAGCTCGGGCCCAGAGAAGCCGGCGGCGTTTCTTGGTGGTGTTGATAAATGGCTTTTGCTTTGCATAGTAGAGTTTCAAGTTGCACTTACGGATGTAGCACCAAACTGTATTTACTGACATTGGTTTTCTGAAGTGTTCTTGAGCCCATGTGGTGATATCCTTTACACATTGATGTCGGTTTTTGATTTAGTGCCGCCTGAGGGATCAAAGGTCACGGGCATTCAATGTTGGTTTTCGGCCTTGCCACTGACATGCAGTGATTTCTCCAGATTCTCTGAACCTTTTGATGATATTATGGACCGCAGATGATGAAATCCCTAAATTCCTTGCAATTGTACGTTGAGGAACATTGTCCTTAAACTGTTCGACTATTTTCTCACGCACTTGTTCACAAAGAGGTGAACCCTGTCTTTGCTTGTGAATGACTGAGCAATTCAGGGAAGCTCCTTTTCGACCCAATCATGACACCCACTTGTTCCCAATTAGCCTGTTCACCTGTGGGATGTTCCAAACAGGTATTTGATGAGCATTCCTCAACTTTCTCAGTCCCAACTTCATTGGAATGGGGGTTGTATTTTGTGTATCAGATGCAGATAGAAAAACCTTGAGTCCCATATTTATCTTTTGATTTCAAACCAAAATGTTTTCAGTCTGCAGCAAAAATAAAGGAATTGGCCTACTATTTCATTCGTTTTGGAGAAACTAAGTACTGTATACTGCACTGTATTTGAAGTAAACATGCTTGGAACTGCTGATTAAATTACTCATTGTCCTCAAAGAGCTACACAATTTTTTCCATGTCGGTTGATAATGTGTTTATTACTTTCCTTATGAACAGGTGACCACCTACCATGTCTACGTGGCTGCACAGAGTGACTGTCATGTGACTGTGACCGAGTGCAGGCAGCACCAGCTGAGTCCCGACTCAGCCTCTCCCATACAGCTGCTCACCCTCAGAGTGCACAGCATCAACCCTGCTGTTAGACCTTTTGATATCAGGTACAATTAGTCCAAAACATTTACTGGAAAGGCAACTGCATGTATTGTGTTAAAAAGCTACTGCTCCATTTGTTTTTTTTTTATTCCCCCCACCCCCCAGGTTGAACTCAACAGAGTATGCCGAGCTCAGAGAGAAGGTCCATGCACCCATCAGGAACTCTGCTAATGTTGTGATTCACCAAACAATTAGTGAACTTTTCCTGGAAACGTTCCGAGCTCATGTGGACCTCAACCAGCCCTACTCGCTCCCCAGTGGACAGGTACAGTATGTTACTGCTGCTGGTGGAGGTTCTGCTAAGGTCATAAAACATAAACAAGGCATGTCCATCATTTGCTGTGAATACACAGGAAGTGGAGCCGTGTATTGGCTGTATGCAGGTGCCAGCAAACACCAAGCTGGTTAGACTTTGTCATGGAGATGGTAAGTGTGTGAGTGGAGTGTTAGTATATACAATTTGATGCACAGGTTTGGGGATTTTGGTTTTATACACCACCACAATAAATTTGTGATACGTGCACCCCCCCACAATTCAAAACAATTCCCAGGTGTATTTATAATGTCTGTGACTTGCTTTCGTCAAAATACTCCAAGGATACAAAATTATAGTTTACTTTGCATACCCTATTTCTTGTCTTGCTGAAATTTTCCCGTTTAGAATGATTTAAAAATTCGCTGTTTATATAAAATGAGGCTTCAAAATCAAAGAAAATCAGGCCTCTGGAACACTCTGAGGATGTCTGCTGAATGCACTAAAACCGCTCCCTGTTCTGTGGTCAGCTGTCAATCACATACCATTACCTCTAATATCTATCCCTACATATATGGGTCATTTTCATATAATTTGATCAAAAATGGTGAAGACCCTTGTTTAAAGAACAAATCTAGCAATCTTTTGATGGCACCTTAGTTTTATATGGGTCAATGTCTCCCATGCTGAAAATCCTTTTTTCCAAAAATTATTGATGATTTCAAATCCGACAAAAAGACAATCCTTATTGACAGACCAAATGGTAGTGGCCCACTGTAATACACATTTTGCATAACGGTAATGACAAAAGTCCATAACGGCTTAAAAAAAAAAATCATGTCACTTGCACTTCAAACTCTACGGACACAAGTGCATGAATGATCTTGACTACTAGGGCTGCACGATTATGGCCGAAATAATAATCCCAATTATTTTGATCAATATTTTAATCACAATTATTAGTCACGATTATTCTTGTTAGGGAAAAATCTTTATTTTTATTGCACTACTTTTCAACAAACAATATGTCACAGTTTTCAGTGCAAAATGAAACTTTAAATGAGAATACATGAAAGATGATGATTAAAAAAAATGAATGTACCCCAATAAGGGCGGCGCGGTGGCCAACTGGTCGCTGGCCACTGCTTTCTCCAGTGCCATTTACGGTAAAGACAGCTTTAGTGACCATTTGTAAAAGAACCTAAAAAAGGAACTTTGAAGACACTTAAATGCATTTGTGTTAGTTTTCATGGAAAAGGCATGTTAAGGAATAGGAGAAAAATCCTACATATCCTAAAATGTAATTAGCATCTTCGGAAAACACGTTGCTAATTAAGAATTTTGTTTTTTTATGAACATTTGGGACAAAATTAATTTTTAGCATTATAGATTTGAAAAATGTTACTTCAGAATATTTGAATTTCTTAGAAACAATTATTACTGGCGGCACGGTGAATGACTGGTTAGCACATCTGCCGCACAGTTCTGAGGACACGTGTTCAAATCCGCCCTCGCCTGTGTGGAGTTTGCATGTTCTCCCCGTGCCTGCGTAGGTTTTCTCCGGTCACTCCCGTTTCCTCCCACTTCCCAAAAACATGCGTGGCAGGTTGATTGAAGACTCTAAAAAATTGCCCGTAGATGTGAGTGTGAATGGTTGTTTGTTTCTATGTGCCCTGCGATTGGCTGGCGACCAGTTCAGGGTGTACCCCGCCTCTCGCCCGAATATAGCTGGGTTACGCTCCAGCACGCCCGCATCCCTAGTGAGGATAAGCTGTCCAGAAAATGGATGGATGGATATGTATTTGGATATACAATCTCCTTCCTGATTCTGACTCCAATTTTGATTTATCTGGTTTCTCCCGGGCCCTGCGATTGGCTGGCGACCAGTTCAGGGTGTACCCCGCCTCTTGCCCTAAGATAGCTGGGATGGGCTCCAGCACGCCTGCAACCCTAGTGACGATAAGTATGGAAAATGAATGAATGAATGAATAGTTCAGGTACACCACTGCCCACAATGCTTGCTTATGCAAAATACATAACACTTGGGAATTTAAATAACGACGCTGAGCTGTTCTGTAAAATTGTGGCATCCAGTGGAGATGCATTTTCTGGATGTAGGGATAGTTAGCTAGCTAACTGCAAGCTGTAGCAGTAGAAATTATAGAGTGGGAGACGGCGACTCATACCGGACGCCCAAGTGTGTCACAGGGCGCCGTTATAGCCCCGCCCCAAAAATACGGAAAACTTAAACGGTGAAAAACTGTTTTATGCCATTTCTCCACAATTCAGTACGACAAAGTTTTCAGTCTTTGTTAATTTCTTTGCATCATATTTCATATATCTTCAAACATGTCTAATGTATTTAGAAACAAATCTGTGAATTAACTTTACAGGGTGTTATTTGATACTTATCAGAAGCTAATGCTGTTTGCTAACCTATGCAATAAATAAAACTGTTGGCTTTGACATGACAGCAGTTTCATTGCACCTGTGCGGGATGTGGTCGTTTCTGCATGATAGTTTCAGACAGTGTAATCCAACGGCCGGACTCTGGCTGTCTTTTAAAAGTGGCTCTGGATCTTTGTCCATCCTTGCTAGAAACTCTGTTTAGCTGCAGTTATTATGTAAACTGCCTCCCACATAACCAAAAACATGCATGGTAGGTTAATTGACAACTCTAAATTGCCCGTAGGTGTGAATGTGAGTGCGAATCGTTTGTTTGTATGTGCCCTGCGATTGGCTGGCAACCAGTTCAGGGTGTACCCCACCTCCTGCCCGATGATAGCTGGGATAGGCTCCAGCACGCCCGCGACCCAAGTGAGGAGAAGCGGCTCAGAAAATGGATGGATGGATGGATATATATTATATACAGTATATTTAAGTATTAGCATTTTTTCCAAAATGCTTCTTTTAGTTTAGTGTTTATTCATTTCATTGTTAGTTTTAGTTTTTATATTCGGGGTATTTGTCAAGTGTGAGATAAAAAAAAAAAAAAGGTCACAATAAGTATTGTGTAATAAAAACTCAACAAAAAATACCATTTAAAAAAATAAATGAATAAATAAATTAAATAAATACATAAATAAATAAATAACAAATAAATAAAATAAAACAATCTATTAACTTACTAACCGATAAACAACCATCCACAAATCAAATACAGGTAGTCTATAACAGTCCACAGAATTTGAAGTGCAATAAGTGCAGTGCATAATACTGCTTTTAAGGTTAGATTAGATGCATCACAATGTACAGTAAAACCATTCATGAGACAGATGCTGTGAATTCTTTGCGGTCAGTGACTGAACTCTGAAGCCCTTCGACATCACCAAATTCGGAATTTCTTCCCTGAAGATGCTTTGCCAAGCCTTCATTCCTGCTACTTTCACTTGTTGCTTGCTTGTTGGTCTTGATTATTGATTGTTTTATTTTAACACCATAGTGGTTGTGTATATATGCACAATCATAAAAACCTGGTAAGTATTTGTCTGTATGTTGGTGCCTATAACTCTTGAACTGCTCTGTTATGTAGGAGCTGACATTGAGCCTGAGTGCGAGCAGTGTTTCTGCAGACCCATGTGGTGTTTGTCCTGTCTGGGTCGATGGTTTGCCAGCCGACAAGACCAGCAAAGACCTGAGACCTGGTTGTCCAGTCGAGTCCCCTGCCCCACCTGTCGAGCCAAATTCTGTATACTAGATGTTTGTGTGATACACTGACAAACACACACAATAGACCCAGTTATGGCAAGATCCCTCGAAGATGAGTATATGCTTGCCTCTCCATCTACTTCCTTGTTCTGTTCTCAGTAGAGAGAACTGCGGTTAAGTGGTAATAACTTATTCAATGAATTTGAAATGGAAATGGATACGTTGGATTGTAAATCCAAACAAATCTGAAGACAATCCGGATCCTAAAAAGGATTACGTTTGATTCTAGAGCTTTCACTGTACATTATGTATAGACCGAATAAATATTGTGCACTTCAGTCCAGCAATGGCAGCATCCACACTTACTAACTTTGGGGGCCGCCATTGGTCACAACTTCGCACTATCTTCTATTAAAGGTCAGAGGACAAATATTTAACAAAAAAAATCTTGATAACTCTAGACCCCCTTTACAAACTACATCTTCCATTTCCATTACATGTCAGATATAGCAGTTAAATCGATAAATATGATTCAGAATGCGGCGTCTGCTTTTTGCATCCTTCCGATCTTCGTCTCTTTCCGGCGCGGTGACGTCACACAAGCCAAACATCCTGTTCATTCGGCGTTGTGTGCTATTGTTCCATGCTGTTGTTCCCGTCCTTGTATATTTGTTGTCGCATGATTTAACGATGTCACGATGGTTTATTGTGTGGCATTTGGTTGTACAAATTGTAAAGGCAGCGGCAAGAGTTTTTTGTTTTGGCTTTCCAAGTGAAAAAGGAATACGTGACCAGTGGATATGCAAAGTCAATCGACAGGGGAAGAAACGTGCTCAGCTAAGGGTGCCTAGCAAGCATTCCAAACTGTGCTGATCACTTCGAACCGGCGTGTTTTGAGCGTTGGATACAGAGGTAGAGGCTGAAACCAGCTGCGGTGGCAACTATTTTTCCTACGGCCATCGGGACCTCCTTGTATATACCTACGACTCTATTATGGTTAGTATGCACTGGGGAGTAGGAAAAAAAGACCCACGCAGTAGTTTTCAGTACTGTCGTCTGTACTTTTGCCTATATGACAAGCCAACAGACACACGGCAAAGACTTTGTGTGCGGCGTGTTATAACGCAACTGGAGCAAGGGGCACACAATATATAGGAATACTGCATCCTATGTAAAAGCTTGTGCCGTGTCACTGAAACATATATGAATATATAATATGTATAGTCGTGCTGAAAAATATTGGCACCCCTGCCATGACTGTATAAAAAGACATGATTTTGACATACCGTCACATTCAGCCACTGGCCACTCTCTTTTTCTGTTATACAGCTGCTACTTGGCTGCTCGTGGTTGTCACTGTCTGATCGGCTCAAATGTACGCTTTGACGATGTTCAGTTGGGTGCTCCTGTACGTCGAAATCCAGCTCCTTCACATATTCCAACACATTGCTCGTGATTGCGTATGGTGTGTAGCGTGCAGTCTTTGTCAATTGCAACGTCACTTCTGGTAGCCCTTGCGGTGGATAGAGTAACCACACCCCGGCGTCTTGAGCTTCGGGTATGTTCGGGGAGGACTCAATATGTGTCATAAAAACTGAATTTTTAGCTAAACTATGGTTGAAAACTTGCTGGAAATTACATGCATGTATTACATAACATAAACAATGCAAATGTGAATTTTAACTGACCCCATAACATCTTTGTCATCTGACCTTTAACACTTGATGGAAGTGCTGCTTCTGTCTCCTCATACATCAATCGAAGAAACATGCAAACCTCAGTGCCTTTGTTGACCTCTGCCCATGCATGTATTCTTTTTCAAAAGCCGTAATACTATTATTGTTGGCGAGTCAAATTGATTCCAAACAGCTTGATTTTGGTCTCATCTGATCATCTCATTACCTTCTCCCAATCAATCAAGTGTTCATTGGCGAACTTCAGATGGATCTGTACATGTGCCTTCTTGAGCAGGGGGACCTTACAGGCCCTGCAGGATTCACACACACAAATTACACTGCAGTTCCTACGCCACAATATGGACAGGCTTTTAAAAGTGTTATAAGTAAGTCACATGAAATAGTTTCGTTTTTTACTTTCAACCCCTCAACATTTTCAGCAGCTTCAGACCTAGCCATAGATATAGTTTTCAGTATTTGTTTTATGTATTATGCCCTTTTTGGACAATAAAAGCAGTATTGTCTTATGACTCTAAATATGCCATGTTTTCAAACAAATTCAATGTGGAATATTTGATGTGCGGTAATTACAGCTTTGAATAAGTCAATAAGTCATAACTTTTTTTTGGTTTGTTTGTTTATTTGTTTTTTTGCACATTTTCATTTTGGAGCAATGACAGTTCTTTTAAGAGAGATCACACTGGTGTTCCTAAGTCAATGGACAGACTCTTAGTGTTTTAAGTCATATGAATATTTTATATTTACATTATTTATATTTTTACTTTCAACCCCTCAAAATCTTCAGTAGCTTTACACCTACCCAAAGATATAAAGATTTGAACATTTATTTTGTTTTATGCCTCTTTTGGACAATAAAATCAGCAACCATCAAAAACAATGAAGAAATTAACATTGAACTACTAACGAACATATAACTATAACTAACAATAATGAACGCTGAGCAAGTTCAAATGCAATTTATGTTCTATCTAATACAAACAATCTTCCCAAATGGCCTGCATGTGCATTTTGCAGATATATTGAGCACAATTTGAGCTACAATAAAAAAAGTCACATGGGGCACATGAGTGACCGCCGGCGGCAGGAGTACATGCCACAAACCTGCAAAAAAACAAAAACATGACAACTACTCAAAGACCGTTTTGGAAAAGAGACACATTTCCTCCCCTCCTAGCCCCAAGGGAAAAACAAAACTAACACTACAGTAAATAACAAATAATTGATGCATAATTGTGCTTACCTGGTCCAGGTGATCAACACTGCCTTTACATGCATTGTAGTCGAGGATAATTTTGGACTTTTTCTCCCCAGTCTCCTCTACCTCAAAAGAAGGATGTTATTTTCCTTTTTTTTGGGCACTTAGGAGACCAAGGTCCGGTTGCCGGTAAATGCAAACACGGATGAAAGAGACTGTCCAATGTTGAGGTGCTCTTGGGGAAGCTCGGCCTTGTTTTTCCTCCAAGTGCCTACCAGCGCCAATCTGTTGTGACCGTGTGGCCCTGCAGCATGTGGCACAGCTGCAGCACGACTCTCATTCCTTGATTTTTCTCCCTCTGTGCTGCAGCAGGCCTCCCCGTGTACGCTTGCAGATTCCAAGCGTATGCCGTCTGTACATCGCAGATGGGTCCATATTGAGCCCATATTTTGCTGGTTTGGGGGGAATATACTGTTTGAAAGAGCAGCGGCTCCTAAAAGGGACCGGCTGGTCATCCACGCATACATTCCTCCACCGGTTGAACATTTTGGGCCCCCACAGGCTCCTTGCTACGTGCTTTTCGGATATATTACAATAGCAGCCCCGACCTCCAGGAGCTTGCTGTTTTACCTGAGTGCATGAAGGTGTTGGATAAATGAGTGGGAAAATGGAGAGACAAAAACGAACAAACAAGGGTGCAGACTGCAGAGAGTTTTTCTGAGCTGTTGTGGAATGTGTCAAAATAACATTCGCTGGAGTGGCTACCTCAACATCTACAGCAATGCTCCCACAGCAATATAAAAGTGTTTTTGGTCCACATTGAATATGAGTAAGGCAGTGTTAAATACTTTTGAGATATAGTTGCTTTGTATAAATTCATAAAGCAGCCCTGTTTTTAGTCAGATACAAATGCATGTTCTAGTTTTTTTTTAAAGGAGGGAGCATCTTTTAACCTAAGAAAATAGAGCTAGTAGATCAGAGAAATTCAGAATATATATAGATAGATAGATAGATATAGATGTTGGTTGTGATGCGCTAATTATGATATTATAATAACATAATATTTAAATTGACATTTTGATCTAGCAGGCTTTAATGCAGGTGGTAATGAAGGCTGATTGGTGACAGATGCGTGGCCGAGGAGGTGCTGATTACTGCGAAGAGAGAGACAGAGAGAGAGAGGGGCGCAAAGCGCCACCCGAACTCCAACAGAAGTACTGCAGGGCACAGCACATGACACAGTCATTGCCAACAATGGCTATATAACAAAGTATTGAGATGAACTTTTGTTATTTACCAAATACTTATTTTCCAACGAGTGGAGGACAGAGGAGCCTCTTCAAGAAGAGGTTACATATCTGTGAGAACCAGAAATCTTGTTTTTTTGTAGGTGACCAAATACTTATTTTCCACCATAATATGCAAATAAATTCTTTAAAAATCAGATGTGATTTTCTGGATTTTTTTTTTTCCTTCTCATTTTGTCTCTCATAGGTGAGGTATACCTATGATGAAAATTACAGACCTCTCTCATCTTTTTAAGTGGGACAACTTGCACAATTGGTGGCTGACTAAATACTTTTTTGCCCCACTGTAACACCGTCACGTGAAACTTGATTGCATACAATTGATAAACCGTATACTGTCAAAGACTCATTTTGACCTATGTTATGCATAAAACTGGAAGATTTTGGATTTTGATGGCAAGGGAGCATTTTTTAAACCCAAAGGGTCACATACCTTTTCTACCCTGCACTGTGATGTTTACATTTAGTTAAAAAAAAGAAGAAAAGTGTCATATGTGTGTGTTCCGGGTTTTGTCTCCCCCCCCTGTTTCACACACACCTGCTCATGTGAGCATCTTCATCACCTGTGCCTCGTTCACCCTAATTACCCCTTGTATATAACCTCGTGTCTCATTTCCTCTCGTTGCCAGTTCGTTGTACCTTGTCGTCGCGTTCCAGCATTCCTTGTTTCCACGTCATAGATTCACAGTAAGACTTGACCCTGTTCCGATTATCGACCTTGTCTCTTTGCCTCATGTTTTTGGATACTGTTGCCTCTCTTGGATTGCCTGCCTGTGTACCGACCTATGCCCGTCTATTAAACCTCTCTTTTTGGAAACTGTCAATTTGTTTTGGAGTCGTGCATTTTTGGGTCCTATCCTCTGTTCCGTTCATGACAGAACGAACTGGCCAGAACATGGACCCAGCAGACTCAGACCCGGTGCGCAAAGCCCTTCAAGCGCAGGGTCAACGCCTCGCGAAGCAGGATGAGCAGATTGCCGCCCTCCACCTTCATCTCGAGGGACTGTCAAGGAATCAGGACAATATGATGAGACAGGTGGCCTCGCAGTTTGAACTTCTTTTGAAATTTTTTCAAGAGAAGGAACCAGTTGGCACCACACCCAGTACTGCCACGGTATTTCCGTGTGAAGTAGTCACCATGCAGCCACCTGCCACCTCCGCTGCTGTCTGCCCACAGCTCTCTCGACCGGAGAGGTTCTCTGGAGAATCTGGGAACATTAAGCCGTTCATCACGCAGTGCGAACTCCACTTTGAACTACAGGCAACCGCCTTCCCCACCGAGCGGGCAAAGATCGCATTCGTCATTTCCCACCTGACTGGTCGTGCGGAGGCGTGGGCTACTGCTGAATGGAGCCGCAATTCCGCCGCGTGTCATTCATGGGCTTTTTTCGTCAAGACTATGGAGCAAATTTTTCAATTTTCCACTCCTGATCGTGAGGCAGCTCGCTCCCTTGTCACCTTACAACAAGGCAAGCGCAGGGTGTCAGATTACGCGATTGAGTTTCGCATTCTAGCAGCTGAGACTCATTGGAATAATCGGGCGCTACTCGATGCCTTTTTTCAAGGACTGTCCCCCGCCGTCAAGGATCATTTAGTCCCGCTAGACCTGCCAACCGACTTGGACACTCTCATCGCTCTCGCCCTCAAGATCGACAGAAGGCTTTTGGATCGCGAGCTGGATGGAGTTCGGCGGAGGGATGCTTCACCGCGCACTTGGAGGACGAGCCTCGGTGACAAGCCAAACCAAGGCAGATTCCCTGCTGCCAGTCTCAATCCACTGGCTAGCGTCACCACGGATGAGCCCATGCAACTGGGCAGGTTCCGTCTCTCCCCTGAGGAACGTCAACGCCGGCTGAGGGAAGGGCGGTGCTTCTACTGCGGTCAGTTGGGTCATTCCGTGAGCAACTGTCACGTCAAAGTTGCCGGTGCCGGTAGCCAGGGCACGGGAGAGGTGAGTCTGAATTTCATTAAGGAAGACCCTACACGGGTTCTTCCTAAAGTGACACTATGCTCTCCTGATCAAGAAATTCATACACCTGTTTTAATTGACTCTGGTTCTGATGCAAATTTACTCAACTCCATCCTTGTTAGACGTATGCACCTTAGAACCTTTGGAATAAAACGCCACCGCAACACCTATGCTGCAGACGGCAGTTTTATGGGCAAGATCACTCACCGCACCCAAACACTCACATTGACATTCCCTGATTCTCACTCGGAACGTATTAGTTTTCATGTTTTTGACGCCATGAATCATGACGTTATTTTAGGGAACCCATGGCTGAAATTACATAACCCCCACATTGACTGGTCCTCTGGGCAGGTTATGTCATGGGGCAGCAATTGCGCCCGGAACTGTTTCAAGCCGCCACGTGATGTTCAGGGTCATGTTTCTAAGGACACTCCACAGACCCCATCTGCGGATCCTGATTTATCTCAAGTGCCCACCTGTTATCAGGATATTAAAGATGTTTTTTCCAAGTCCAAGGCCAAATCCCTTCCACCCCACAGACCTTATGACTGTGCTATTGACTTGCTGCCTGGAACCACACCCCCACGAGGGAGGTTGTTCTCTCTTTCAGGGCCGGAACACAAGGCCATGAAGGAATACGTAGAAGAATCACTGGCAGCCGGGATCATTCGCCCATCTTCATCCCCTGCGGGAGCAGGATTTTTCTTCGTGGACAAGAAAGACAAGACCCTGCGACCCTGTATCGATTACCGGGGTCTCAATGAGATCACGGTAAAAAACAGGTACCCTCTTCCTCTCATCTCCACCGCCTTTGAGTTCCTGGAGGGAGCCAAGATTTTCACAAAACTGGACTTAAGAAATGCATATCATCTAGTCAGGATAAGGGAGGGGGATGAATGGAAAACAGCATTCAACACACCAACGGGACATTATGAATATTTGGTAATGCCTTTTGGGCTTACTAACGCTCCAGCTGTTTTCCAGAACCTTGTCAACGATGTCCTGCGCGACATGTTGAATGTTTATGTTTTTGTTTATTTAGATGATATTCTGATATTCTCCCCGGATGAGGAGACTCACATTATTCATGTCCGCTCTGTTTTGCAGCAGTTACTGCAGAATCAACTCTATGTCAAGGCTGAGAAATGTGAGTTCCACCAGGCGTCCGTTTCTTTTCTGGGTTTCGTCCTGGCTCAAGGTGAAGTCAAGATGGACCCTTGCAAAGTCGATGCCGTTATTAATTGGCCTACTCCCACGTCACGCAAAGATGTACAAAGGTTCTTAGGGTTCGCAAACTTCTACAGGAAATTCATCAGGAATTTCAGTTCTATAGCCTCTCCTTTGCATGATCTTACCTCGCCACACAAACCTTTTGTATGGAACCCGCTTTGTCATGCAGCTTTTCAAAAACTTAAGTCGAGCTTTACCTCCGCTCCCATCCTTACTTTGCCAGATCTCAAACAGCAGTTTGTGGTAGAAGTCGATGCGTCTGATGCCGGAATAGGAGCAGTGCTCTCCCAGAAGTCTCTCAAGGATGATAAGTTACATCCTTGTGCGTTTCTCTCCAAAAAATTGACCCCAGCTGAAAGAAATTATGACATTGGCGACCGTGAACTGTTGGCAGTCAAGGTGGCTTTGATGGAGTGGAGGCACTGGCTAGAGGGGGCACATACTCCGTTTTTAGTATGGACAGATCACAAGAACCTTGAATATATTAAAACTGCCAAAAGATTAAATGCGAGGCAGGCTAGATGGGCTCTTCTCTAGATTTAATTTTACGTTATCATACCGACCGGGTTCTAAAAATGGTAAGCCAGATGCTTTGTCACGCATTTTCTCCGAGGAGAGTTCTTTGTCCGACCCTAGGACTATTTTGCCTAAGTCATGCTTCATTTCCGCTTTTGTTTGGGACATTGAGACTGCGGTTGAAGGGGCTCTGAAAGACACTCCTAGCCCTGAAGATTGCCCCGAGAACAGGCTTTATGTGGTTCCGACCTTAAGGGGAAAAGTCATCCACTGGGCTCACACGAACCGAACGGTATGTCACCCAGGCATTGCCAAGACGCTATCAGTGGTCGAACAGCGCTTTTGGTGGCCTAATGTTAGGAGGGATGTTAGCGATTACGTCAATGCTTGCCAGGTATGTGCTGCTAACAAGGCCTCTCGTCAACGTCCTTCTGGGGAGTTGCGACCCCTGCCAATACCACAACGTCCTTGGTCAGACATTTCCGTAGACTTTGTTACAGGATTACCGGCCTCTAAAGGCAATACCACCATTCTTACAGTTGTTGACAGGTTCTCTAAGATGGCGCACTTCATTGCACTTCCAAAACTCCCCTCAGCTAAAGACACTGCCGAGCTAATGATTAATCAGGTTTTTAAGTTCCATGGTTTCCCCAAGAATGTGGTGTCTGATAGGGGTCCCCAATTCATTTCGCAATTTTGGAAAGAGTTTTGTAAACTCATAGGTGCTACCGTCAGTCTGTCATCCGGGTTTCATCCTGAGACCAACGGCCAAACCGAGAGGCTGAACCAGGACCTGGAGACGGGGCTCCGATGTCTCGCTTCACAGGAGCCGCGATCCTGGTCTCAGAAACTGGTTTGGGTCGAATTCTCCCACAATTCCCTCCCCTCTGCATCCACTGGTCTATCGCCTTTTCACGTTGTGCATGGTTACCAACCATCTCTGTTTCCTGCCATAGCCTCAGAATCCACAGTTCCAGCGGCATTAACCTTGGTGAGACGCTGCAGGAGGACCTGGGAGCGAGCCCGCCAGATGCTGCTGCGCCAGGGACGGTCCTACAAAGCCGCTGCTGACCGTCGGAGGACACCGGCCCCGAACTACAAAGTGGGTCAGCGAGTTTGGCTTTCGACCAAACATATTCCACTCCGGGTGGAGTCCAAGAAGCTCGCTCCCAGGTTCGTTGGGCCCTTCCCCATCACAAAAATCATCAACCCTGTCACCGTGAAGCTGAGCCTCCCAAGGTCTATGCGGGTCCACCCTACTTTTCACGTCAGCCTACTCAAGCCAGCCCGGGAGTCCCCTCTGGTCCCGCCTTCCAGGCCCCCTCCTCCCCCCCGGTTTGTGGATGGGGGCCCTGTCTTCTCTGTGAAGCGGCTGTTGTCATCTCGTCGGAGGGGCAGGGGATTTCAATATCTGGTGGACTGGGAGGGCTATGGGCCTGAGGAGCGTTCCTGGGTACCGTCTGCGTTTATCTTGGATGATTCGCTCATTCGGGACTTCCACGTTGCGCATCCAGGGGCCCCAGGGCCGTCTGGGGCCGGCCGTTAAGGGGGGGGTACTGTCATATGTGTGTGTTCCGGGTTTTGTCTTCCCCCCCTGTTTCACACACACCTGCTCATGTGAGCATCTTCATCACCTGTGCCTCGTTCACCCTAATTACCCCTTGTATATAACCTCGTGTCTCATTTCCTCTCGTTGCCAGTTCGTTGTACCTTGTCGTCGCGTTCCAGCATTCCTTGTTTCCACGTCATAGATTCACAGTAAGACTTGACCCTGTTCCGATTATCGACCTTGTCTCTTTGCCTCATGTTTTTGGATACTGTTGCCTCTCTTGGATTGCCTGCCTGTGTACCGACCTATGCCCGTCTATTAAACCTCTCTTTTTGGAAACTGTCAATTTGTTTTGGAGTCGTGCATTTTTGGGTCCTATCCTCTGTTCCGTTCATGACAAAAAGGAAAGGAAAGATACATCCCATCCATTTTCTTAACCGCTTATCCTCACAGTCTTTCTCAACTGACTTTGGGCGAGAGGCGGGGTACACCCCGAATCGGTCGCCAGCCAAACGCAGGGTACAGACAGACAAACATTCAAAATCAGAATAAGCTTTATTGGCTAATGCCTAGATCAGACTACAGGATTTTAGCCCCGATATTGGCCCGATTAGCTATCGTAGCCGATTCCCAGATTGGGCCCGACATAATCCTTGACCAACGATTTGACCCATTTGATGCCAAAATGAAAGGTCTAGCATGTTTGACTTTTTTGAGGGGGAATATCTTCTGTGTAGTGTGACATACTGTATCAACGCCAACTTCCCAACAGCACACCTTGACGTCGACCAATAGGATTGCGTATTGTGACCGGCGCATCACCCCCCACCCCTGTGCTTGCCGTTGTCAACATACTTGCACGACGTTGTCAACGTTTATTCACGCACACAAACCAATGTTTACCGAAGCTTTAGAGCATGATTCGGCAGAACGCCGGCATGTTTATGTACAACCCCAATTCCAATGAAGTTGGGACGTTGTGTTAAACATAAATAAAAACAGAATACAATGATTTGCAAGTCATGTTCAACCGATATTTAATTGAATACACTACAAAGACAAGATATTTAATGTTCAAACTGATAAACTTGATTGTTTATAGCAAATAATCATTAACTGAGAATTTTATGGCTGCAACACGTTTCAAAAAAGATGGGACAGGGTCATGTTTACCACTGTGTTACATCACCTTTTCTTTTAACAACATTGAATAAACGTTTGGGAACTGAGGACACTAATTGTTGAAGCTTTGTAGTTGGAATTCTTTCCCATTCTTGCTTGATGTACAGCTGCAGCTGACAAATTACAAGCTTCAGGTAACCCCCAAGTTGAGAACAATAGCACACTACCCAACGACTTGAATACCTTCGACTGCAGATTTGAAAAGGACACTTTCACACCCAACACCCACTCAGCCGCACCACCGACCACTATCACACCACCGACTTCTGCGTTAACTATCCGCGAACAGGATGTGAGACGCATCTTCAAACAACAAAAGATTAACAAACCGGCAGGCCCAGACCATGTGTCCCCATCCTGCCTCAAAGTCTGCGCGGACCACCTCGCTCCAGTCTTCACTCAAATCTTCACTAGATCTCTGGAACTGTGCGAAGTACCATCCTGTTTCAAACGCTCCACCATCATTCCAGTCCCCAAAAAACCTACAATATCGGGTCTAAATGACTACAGGCATGTGGCCTTGACATCTGTGGTAAGGAAGTCCTTTGAACGTCTCGTGCTGGACCACCTCAAGAGCGTCACAGGTCCCCTTCTGGAACCCCTGCAGTTTGCCTACCGAGCAAACAGGTCTGCGGATGATGCAGTCAACATGGGACTGCACTTCATCCTAGAACACTTCGACAGTGCAGGGACCTACGCGAGGATCCTGTTCATGGACTTCAGCTCAGCGTTGAACACCATCATCCCTGAACTCCTTTCCTCCAAGCTTCTCCAGCTCAGCGTCTCACCTGCCATCTGCCACTGGATTTACAGCTTCCTGACGGGCAGGACACAGCAGGTGAGGCTGGGAGAGACCACCTCATCCACACGCAGCATCAGCACTGGGGCGCCCCAAGGTTGTGTCCTCTCTCCGCTGCTCTTCTCTCTCTACACGAACGACTGCACCTCAACGCATCCATCTGTCAAACTCCTGAAGTTTTCAGATGACACCACTGTCATCAACAAGGACGGTGACGAGTCTGCATATCGACAGGAAGTGGAGCGGCTGGAGCTGTGGTGCGGCCGACACTACCTGGAGTTGAACACGCTCAAGACTGTAGAGATGATCGTGGACGTCAGGAGGCATCCTTCGCCACAGCTGTCCCTCACGCTGTCCAGCTGCCTTGTGTCAACTGTTGAGACCTTCAAGTTCCTGGGAATCTCTCAGGACCTGAAGTGGGCGATCAACACCAAACTCCGTCCTCAAAAAGGCCCAGCAGAGGATGTACTTCCTGCAGCTTCTGAGAAAGCACTGCCTGTCACAGGAGCTGCTGAGGCAGTTTTACACAGTGGTCATCGAATCAGTCCTGTGTTCTTCCATCACAGTCTGGTTTGGTGCTGCTACAAAAAAGGACAAACTCCGACTGCAACGGACAATCAAAACTGCTGAAAGGATTGTCGGTACCCCTTACCCACCCTTGAGGACTTGCACGCTGCCAGAACTAAGACAAGAGCGTGCAACATCCTCTCGGACCCTCCACATCCCGGTCACCAGCTCTTCCAGCTCCTTGCCTCAGGTAGGCGCTACTGATCAATGCAAACTAGAACTCGCAGACATTCCAACAGCTTCTTCCCTCTTCAATCAACTTCTTAAACACCTAACCTATAATTCCATTGCAACATGCTGGCAATTATTTGTCTTGAGTCTGTTGTCACATTTCTGTCGGTCCAATTATATATTACTCGTGCACTCACTGTAGTAGTCTCACCACGCTGCACTATTTGCATATCTGTTGTTGACCAATACTGGCCACTCATGCCAGAGTAGCATCTGCTCCATTTACACACTGACTCAGGAGTATCTGCAACATTTGCACAATCAACATTGTCCCAGATTGTCGTACTACTCGCTTGAAGTCTCGGCGCCCTTTGCACAATGGTCATTGCACCGGACTATTGCAATATTAGTCATTCGAACTGCTCTAAGTGCTAGAGGACTCTGCATCTTTTTGCACAATTGTCAAAAAAATAAAAATGTACCGGCATTATTAGATAACTATTAACCCTTTATTGCTCAGTGACTGTTTTTTCTTTTGTCAATGTCTTCATGGGTCAAAAATATTCTCTGTCAATTGACTGTCTGTTGTCGTACTCGAGCGGCTCCAATCACCGGAGACAAATTCCTTGTGTGTTTTTTGGACATACTTGGCAAATAAAGATGATTCTGATTCAACAGTCCGGGGTCTCCGTTGTCGTATTTTACGCTTCATAATGCGCCACACATTTTGAATGGGAGACAGCTCAGGACTGCCAGGCCAGTCTAGTACCTGCACTCTTTTACTACTAAGCCACACTGTTGTAACACGTGCAGAATGTGGTTTGGCATTGTCTGGCTGAAATAAACAGGGGCGTCCATGAAAAAGACGTTGCTTGGATGGCAGCATATGTTTCTCCAAAAGCTGTATATACCTTTCAGCATTAATGGTGCCTTCACAGATGTGTAAGTTACCGATGCTATTGGTACTGACACAGCCCCATACAATCACAGATGCTGGCTTTTGAACTTTGCATCCATAACAGTCCGAATGGTTCTTTTCTTCTTTGGCCCGGAGGACACAACATCCACAATTTCCAAAAACAATTTGAAATGTGGACTCGTCGGACCACAGAACACTTTTACACTTTGCATCAGTCCATCTTAGATGAGCTCGGGCCCAGAGAAGCCGGCGTAGTTTCTAGGTGTTGTTGATATATTAAGTAGGATATGACCAAATCTCAATATTTGCTGTAATGCACGTTCATTGTACATTAATATAACTTTGTAGATTAGCAGTTAACATCTTTGTCACTATGACTATTTTAATATTTTGTCTTTGTTTAACAATAAATCTCAACCTTTGCTGTAATGCACATGTTCATTGTACATGAATGTAACGTTGTAGGTTAACAGTTGTTAACATTTTTGGCACTATGACTATCAATTTCATCACCGCTTATCCTGGTTAGGGTCACGGGGCACTGGCGCCTATCCCAGCTGACTCCGGGCGAAAGACGGACTGAACCCTGGAATGGTCGCCAGTCAGTTGCAGGGCACATATACACACGGACAACCATTCGCACTCACATTCACAATAGCTGCCTCGTCTGTTTGTGGCAGCTAAAACAGGAACAATTCATCGGCACACAAAATCAGTAAAGCTCCCACAGGGTACCTAGGTAGAATGATCATCCTTCCAGTTCTTTCTTATTTTTTTGTACTGTAATGTTAAATTCCAGAGACTTTATAGAAATACATCCGATGCTGTTGAACGATAAACGCCATCGGCAGCTAGTCGAATGGGGCTGAGGCATCTGCGATAGCTACGGCAGCTATCCCAACCCTGGGCCGAGGAAACGACCTCCCACGTAGTTTCCAGGCAGGACACGCCCCACTGCAACATGATTGGCTCGTGTTGTGGGCAGGGCAGGCAACGCGTATGACATTTGTACAAAATCAAAATAAATACGTTTGTTATGGTTAGGTTTACGGCTATGGCTGGCTCTTAAGGCGGTTTATGATGGGTTAACGTTAGTATTAGGATGGGTTAGAGTTAGTAGGCCGCCACACTAAAATCTCATCTTTTCCCGTCTGGAAGTCGGACAGTAGGGCGTGTTCAACAGGATTACAGCAGCCAATCATGGTGCAGCGGCGCGTGTGCTGGAGCCAGGACTGTTGTAGCAGGGCGTGTGCTGCCTGTAAACTATGTGGGCATCCTAATAACGCGTCAAGGGCAATAAAACCAAAACCAAGTATGCTGGTCCATTGAGCTGCGTATACGGTTGTGTACAACTACGACAAGGGAAGTGGATGTAACCTTTCACAGGTAAAAATGCCATTCGAATGTTATGTATAGATAGCACATGCTTTGGCGTTGACAAAAAAGTAAACCTCATGAAAATCAGTTGAGACATGAGGAAGTTACGACTTAATTTCAATGTCCATGCATTGCCTTCGATGGGAACGTCGACCTCCCCAACATGGCCACCACTTCGGCACGCCGAGTGGCGAGGTTGCTATGTAGGGCGCCTGCTATCTAGTCGTCATATCTATGCTTGGCCTTCTCAGGCATTGACCATCCTAACACTACGAACGACAAGCAGTATGTTGTTGTTCATTTCCCCCCTCAGCAATCATATTAGAATACGTTTTGACTGTAAACTTATTTTGATCGATAAAATGTGATTCCGGTTTCGTAAATGGGTTATTGTTCTTCGACGATTTGCTGACGTAACTAATCGTTGTCTGTCCGAATTTATATACCGTATGCAATTTAGCTGGGTAGATATTTATGTCATTCATGCTGTAAACATCTATTTTCTTTGCTGATAATTGTGTGTCGCTCGTTTCACTATGCTGTATTTGCCGAGAAACAGTTGAACGCTCCCTAAAACAATCCCAATGAAATCGTTGTCATGGAGTATATTTTGAATTTATTACGTGTCTCTGACTTTGTAGTTGAAGCTGCTGTGGAAAGTTGAGGATGGCAGGTCTGCAGTGGGAACTTCCCCCAGAGCTATGCTGTCGACCGATGGCTTTTGTTGCCCTAACTGGTTTGGATGTCGTCTACAATGCTGTGCACCGTGCAATATGGGATGTGTTCAGTGCCAACCGGCGAACTGACAGAGTGCCAATCTCTTTCAAAATTCTCCCCGGTGACCACGAGTATCCCAAGTGTCGAACTAAGGTTTGTCAAGGAATATAGTATTTCAAAAGTTCATTATCGGCAAACAGTAAATCAAGGGCACTTTGTCTCATAAATCCTACTCACTGGCACACAAAGTTTTCAAGTGGTCAAGTTACGTATGCCTGTTTACTATTTTCTTCTCCCCTTTAGCGTACGTCTTATGAGTGGTACATTCCCAAAGGAATATTGAAAACATCCTGGATGAACAAGCACCTCAATGAAGTACCAGCACTGGTTGTTGTCTTCTATGAATTGGATTGGGATGACCCACAGTGGAAAGAGAAACAATCTGAATGTGCTACAAAGGTTGAGATTGTCAGGTATATTATTCTTAATTTTACCTACATCTGTGAACGTTATTTGCTATCACTTACTGTATCTGTGACAATTTTCTCATCTTCAAATTCTGTCTCTCTGCAATAATGCGTGGCAGTAATGTAGAATGCAATAGTGCAAGGCTCAAAATATTTGTTTTCTTTGAGGAGCAGTTTTGCTACTCATTTATTCGTTTGAGGAGCAACTTTCTAATTTTGAGGAGCAATCTTTTGCAGGTTTATCACACAGGGCCCTGAAGCAATTAAACAATTGCTTCATTTTTATTGTTTAATTAAACAATAAAAATATCATAATATAATAGGAGAATTAAATGTACTCACATATCCTCCAAAACCCTCTTCTGTTTGGGTTCATAACTAGACCTTACACCGATCTGATCGTCTTGATCGGTATCGGCTGATAATTAGCATTTTATGCTGATTGGACGATCAGCTTTCATGTCTTCATTCGCCAATCCGATCAAAGACGTCATCGATCGGCTCCGCAAAAGACATTTACTCCATGTCGCTGTCGCGTATGCATCCAAAAGCTAGTTTATGTTAGCCTTGTCACGTGTCTTGTGGCGTAGTACTGTAACTATCTGACGGCCAATAAAGTTTTTTCAATCCAGTCGGTGTAAAAACGCGTCGTCGGTGTGGAACTATTTCGCAATGTCTCAGACAAACAACAGGTAAGTTATTTGCAGTCTGTGCACAACTGAAGTACGTTGTGGGGAACGTCATCTAAATGCTTCAACACAACAAATTTGATCAGGCACCTGAAGAATCTACACAACGTACATGCAAATCAGTCGCCTTTCGGTGAAACAGGCCGTTTTGAACTCAAAACAGGCCATTTACGTGAATCATATAGATCCGATGAGTTTTTCTTGGGGGTGGTCGCGGCCGCTGTCGTCATAGACTGTTTCGTACTCCTTGAGCGCTAGCAGCAAGATCCATTCCAGACATCCACCATTCACACACAGATGTAATTTCTGAATATAATATTGCTACTTTTATTTATCAATTATTGCTTATGTACTGTAATTTTTCGTACGGCCCCCCCCAAAAAAAAAAATTGTCAAAAGTCAATAGTGCGCATTATACATAGGTATAGGAGAAAATGAAAGACTTTCACATTTTATAAATGTATGATGTCTTCTAGAGGTTATGAAAAAGCTGTACAATTTCATTGCAATATGCCACTGCCCCCTAGAGGTTCTGAAAAAGTTGTACACTTTCATTCTAGCATGCCACTTAAGACGTTATGAAAAAGGTGTAGCCTACACTTTCATTCCAATATGACAGGGGTACATATGACTGCATATATGTACAATTGTGCTCGTAGGTTTACATACCCAGGCAGAATTTGTGAAATATTTATTTTTTTATTATTATTTTTTAATATGACTGAACAACAACCATCATTAATTTCTTTATGGTTATGTTTTCTTTAATGATAATGCTTTTCTGAAATGCTTTACAGTTTAATTTGAATCCCATTAAAATAAAATGAAATGTTTCGCCTGGTCCTTCGTTTTCTTTAAAGAATTGTACACACCTTACAAATTCTGCCTAGGTAATCAAGCATATGAGCACAACTGTGTGTTTTCTCATTTACTAAATAAAAGTAGGGCTGTGAATTTCAAAATACGAGCAAGTAAATAGAAAATAAAGTATTATGTGTTCAAATAAAGTGCTTAACCAGGATAATTATTTGAAAAAACTAACAAAATACAGATAATACTTAATGTTTTGATCATATGGGTAGAAGAAAAATCAAGCATTGTAAAAATGCATTATACATAGTGTTGAAGAATGTGTGCAGTCCCTATTCCCCCAGGGCTGAAGCCTCAAAATGACAAGTTAATAAACTACTGTCACATTCGACCCAGTGCGTGTTCGTTTTATCAAATTTACTAAAATTTACTAAAAGACTCACACAGGTTGCATTTTGATGTTTATATGTTGGGTGCTCAGCCAGGTACAGAAATCAGAATTCTTGGCCTTTTTCTTTCCCTATCACCCAACCCGCCTCCGCCATGAAGATTTGAGAAGGAAAAAAGCATGTCTCCCCCAGCCCTTTGACAATATATGAAGTTTATAAGACAAGTACAGGGAGGGCGGTGTTCCTCCTCACAGCTGGCTTGTCAGTTGGCTCCCCGGTCATCTTGACCTGCTGTCTTCCCCCCTTTCTATGGTGGTGATGACTTTTTTTTTGTTTCCTGTAGCTGTCAACCACAACATTCCGCTGCTTTCCTTATTGCAAAATCCTGTTGTCCAAACACACACACTGCAAGCACAAGCGAAAATGTTTCAAGGTTACTGTCGGGCCACTAGTGTAAACAATCTTATACTGAACACTAAATCTGTGAATACTTCAAGAATTGATAACACGAGAGTTCTATTGTATGATTAATACGACAAATCAAAATATGTATTCTATTCTATGGCTAGTATGACAAATCCCTCTTTTGACCTCAGCTTGTCTCAAGCTGTTATACATGTTATACACCAGATTTTTAAGTCTACACTAACCTTTTAACTCATTCCCTGCCAATGCCGTCCAAAGACGTCCTTAAAAATCCATATATTCCTTGCCAATGCCGCCTAAAGATTTCAATGGCGTTTTTTAACGGGGATGGGTCGAGGAGGGTCTTGTCCAGTTTGTGTGATCCTCAAGCGTCTGGATGACTGCAATGAGGAATGGCACCCTCTAGAGGGCAACAATGCCTTGAGGTGAACGTCCCTCCCTCAGAGGAACAAGAGCAAGAAGAAGGAGGGGGTGGGCCGACAGGGTGCAACATACAATGAGAAGAGACAAACGTAATGGCGGTAAAGAGAGAAGGCAAAATGAAAAAAATCTAAAAAAAAAAAAAAAGCTTTCTGTACTAGAAATTTAGCGTCCCAAGGCAAGAAAAATATTCCTGCAACCGACAGGAATGACGCCTTAGATCATGCGGTGGAATAAAGGATGACGCTCCGAGCCGATCACTTTGTTGCAAAGCTATCGCCCAAAATGCCTCAATACCCGCACTGTCTTTTGCTGGGGCAACAAAGTCGATTTCTGGTCACTAACTGGTTCCTGTAAAATAACCCTAATCAAACCAAATGGATCCCTTCCAACAACATTAGCCCCCAAAGGGATATATCCATCCATCCATTTTCTTTACCGCTTATCCTCATTAGGGTCGCGGGCTGTCTATCCCAGCGGTCTTCAGGCGGGAGACTGGGTACACCCTGAACCGGTCGCCAGCCAATCGCAGGCAAAGGGATATAATACCCCTGATTATGCCCTTCACATTTTAGACAATTCCGTACATGCCTCATGTTGGCTCCCACCCAGAACCCTTTAATGGTCATCAGTACAGGATTTGATCCCTTAACCGGGTCCCCAGACTCCCTCTTACTCGTCCAACATAGAACCCCATTTACAATGAAGTTGGGACGTTGTGTTAAACATAAATAAAAACAGTATACAATGATTTGCAAATCATGTTCAACCTATATTTAATTGAATACACTACAAAGACAAGATATTTAATGTTCAAACTGATAAACTTTGTTTTTAGCAAATAATCATTAACTTAGAATTTTATGGCTGCAACACGTTCCTAAAAAGCTGGGACAGGTGGCAAAAAAGACTGAGAAAGTTGAGGAATGCTCATCAAACACCTGTTTGGAACATCCCACAGGTGAACAGGCTAATTGGGAACAGGTGTGTGCCATGATTGGGTATAAAAGGAGGTTCCCTGAATTGCTCAGTCATTCACAAGCAAAGATGTGAAACAAGTGCGTGAGAAAATAGTCGACCAGTTTAAGGACAATGTTCCTCAACGTACAATTGCAAATAATTTATGGATTTCATCATCTACGGTCCATAATATCATCAAAAGGTTCAGAGACTCTGGAGAAATCACTGCATGTAAGCGGCAAGACCGAAAACCAACATTGAATGCCCGTGACCTTTGATCCCTCAGGCGGCACTGCAGCAAAGCAAAAGCCATTTATCAACAACACCCAGAAACACCGGCGGCTTTGCTGGGGCTGAGCTCATCTAAGATGGACTGATGCAAAGTGGAAAAGTGTTCTGTGGTCCGACGAGTCCACATTTCAAATTGTTTTTGGAAATTGTAGACGTCGTGTCCTCCGGGCCAAAGAGGGAAAGAACCATCCGGACTGTTATGGACTCAAAGTTCAAAAGCCAGCATCTGTGATGGTATGGGGCTCTAAATCAGCCTGGCATGCATTCCAATCGCTGACAAATTACAAGCGACGATCCCACCAAGCTGAGAACAATAGCACACTAGCCATCGACTTGAATACCTTCTACTGCAGATTTGAAAAGGACACTTTCACACCCCACACCCACCCGGCCGCACCACCGACCACTATCACACCACCGACTTCTGCGTTGACCATCCGCGAACAGGATGTGAGACACATCTTCAAACAACAAAAGATTAACAAAGCGGCAGGGCCGGACCATGTGTCCCCATCCGGCCTCAAAGTCTGCGCGGACCAGCTCGCTCCAGTCTTCACTCAGATCTTCAACAGATCTCTGGAACTGTGCGAAGTACCATTATGTTTCAAACGCTCCACCATCATTCCAGTCCCCAAGAAACCTACAATCTCTGGTCTAAATGACTACAGGCCTGTCGCCTTGACATCTGTGGTCATGAAGTCCTTTGAACGTCTTATGCTGGACCACCTCAAGAGCGTCACAGGCCCCCTGCTGTACCCAATGCAGTTTGCCTACCGAGCAAAGAGGTCTGCGGATGATGCAGTCAACATGGGACTGCACTTCATCCTAGAACACCTCGACAGTGCAGGGACCTACGCGAGGATCCTGTTTGTGGACTTCAGCTCAGCGTTCAACACCATCATCCTTGAACTCCTTTCCTCCAAGCTTCTCCAGCTCAGCGTCTCACCTGCCATCTGCCAGTAGATTTACAGCTTCCTGACGGGCAGGACACAGCAGGTGAGGCTGGGAGAGACCACCTCATCCACACGCAGCATCAGCACTGGGGCCCCTCAAGGTTGTGTCCTCTCTCCGCTGCTCTTCTCTCTCTACAAGAACGACTGCACCTCAACGCACCTGGCTGTCAAACTCCTGAAGTTTGCAGATGACACCATCGGCCTCATCAAGGACGGTGACGAGTCTGCATATTGACAGGAAGTGGAGCGTCGGGAGCTGTGGTGCGTCCGACACAACCTGGAGCTGAACACGCTCAAGACTGTAGAGAAGATCGTGGAATGCAGGAGGCATCCTTCGCCACAGCTGTCCCTCACACTGTCCAGCTGCCTTGTGTCAACTGTCGAGACCTTCCAAGTTCCTGGGAATTACAGTCTCTCAGGACCTGAAGTGGGCGATCAACATCAACTCCGTCCTCAAAAAGGCCCAGCAGAAGATGTACTTCCTGCGACTTCTGAGAAAGTACGGCCTGCCACAGGATCTGCTGAGGCAGTTCTACACAGCGGTCATCGAATCAGTCCTGTGTTCTTCCATCACAGTCTGGTTTGGTGCTGCTACAAAACTCCGAGTGCAACGGACAATCAAAACTGCTGAAAGGATTGTCGGTACTCCCCTACCCACCCTTGAGGACTTGCACGCTGCCAGAGCTAAGACAAGAGCGTGCAAAATCCTCTCAAGGAGGTAGTCAATACCCCGTAGCCAGCTATGTACTTTCTGCTGTCGCCAGTCAAGTCCAAAAAGGACAGCATGTCTCTCACAGTGCGAGTTTTTGAATGAAACAAAATGGACTCCCGTTGAGCTGGGGAAACAGCAGTACCTACCTGAGAGAGCACACGGCCCAGGAAAGTCACTGTGGGGAGGCAGCATTGTACTTTAGCCCTAGAGTCCTTAAAACCACAGCCAAGAAGGTGTCGCAGCAACAAGTATGTAGCTTTCAAACAGTCCACATCCGTGGGTGCTGCTAAAAACAAATCATCTACATACTGGATTAGGACGACACCTTCTGGCAATGAGAGAGAGGACAACAGCGCTTTGAGTTCTTTATTAAAAATACCAGAGGATGAAAGAAACCCCTGCGGTAAACGTGTTTAACGAAGTTGTTCACCATCATAAGTAAATGGAAAAAATGTCACGGACTTCCTCAGCCAATCGCAAACAAAAGGAAGCATTTGCCAAGTCAATAAC